>NW_006296797.1:221733-222943 GCF_000327345.1 Myotis davidii | reverse complement strand
GAGCCCCCCCTGAAGGCCCTGACATGGTAACTGGGGAGTGCATGCGGAGGAGGGGCTGGATGCGGACTTCGCCTGGGAGAAGAGAACCAGCACCCCAAAATAAGTTGAATTCCATGCTTTCATTTATTAGGATAATAGTGTTCAGGATATAGTGGCAGCTTGGAGTGAATTCTAAGACTCAGCACAGAGGAAATCAAATGTCGGTTTTTCTCCACTGGGGATGCGTTGTTCTTCTGATCGCCTGAGCTGGTGCCATTCATGTCAGGTTGCCCTTTACAGTGGGATGATAAATAGTATGATGATAAAGTAGCATTTTGCAAAAAAAACCAAAAAACTTTAGAGCCCGTTTTGGTTCTCAGGCAAGCCTGTTTGTGATGTTCAGACCATCTCCATTGGAACTCTCCTATCTGGTCTCCTTTGGCTGCTCTCCCTCGCGCTGTGAACTTGTCTGCCCTCTAGGACTTCGCGTGTTTGCCGCTTTGCTTGGCAGCTGGCTGTTGTTTCCCAGCATCACTTTCATCGATCTCATGAAATCTTGTATCTTTTGCAACATTTGTAGTTTCACTTTGCAACTATTGCTCTCATTTTGCCCTGGCGAGCTGTTTTCGGGAATGATTTTAGAAGCAGTCAGCTGTTTGAAATAGTTTGAAGGCATGATGGTACTTGGATAACGGGTGGTGGAGTAGGATATGTCTCCGTTCTGGAGAAGTTGAGTGGTGGAGGGAACAGACCAGGCTCATTCCTGAAACAAGCAGGGGATGATGAAAGGGCGGGGGGGGGTGGGTGGGCTCCTACTTCCCCCCTGGGCCATGCCCGGCTCCTTTGCTGATTCTGCTCCTCCTGAGCTCTGACTGTCGGGGCATGCTGGCCCGGCCTGGGGATCTCCCTTCTTCCCAGTGATCTCACCTCTTCTCTGCATTTCCCATCTCAGTTACTGTCAGCCCCTTCCTTCTGGTTGCTCAGGCCAGAAACTTGGGAGCCACTCTCTCTCCCATCTCCTTACCCCTCTCTCTTTTCGCTTTCCTTCCCCCTCCCCTCCCTCACACCCTCCTCTCTCCTCCCTTGAGAATGCTTGTCCTTTCACTGCTGTGCTTTCTGTCTCCTTGGCATGGCACGTCTTGGGCCACAGGTGCTGGTGTGTCTGTGGGATGAATCCCGAAGGGGATTGGTTTGCTTCCTCCGAGGGCACTAATTTGTCCTCCAAAGGAGT
>NW_006296797.1:218874-219955 GCF_000327345.1 Myotis davidii | reverse complement strand
CCCCCCCCGGCTTCAGTGTGGCACAGGCCCCTTTCCAAGGGAACTTTGTGCAAGCCTGGATTCCTGGGTCAACTGAGTGAATCATCCCTCTTCCACCTCCCCCTTCTTTGGAGCCACATTGGCCCCCCTGTGGCTCCTCTGACACCTGGGCACAGTCCTGCCTCACTTCTCTTCCCGCTGTGGGACCATGTCCCCCGTGAGGCCTTTCTCCCGCCAACACCCTCTCCAAGAAGCCTTCCCTGATCACCATCCCGAAACCCCACCCCTCCCCCAGGTGTATCCCCGTCTATGTGTTTGTTGGCTTGTTGGTAACCTGGCTTCCTTTACTACAAGTGAGCTCTGGGGTTCTCTTGTTCTCTGCATCTTCATTGCCCAGCCATGGTAGGAGCTCACAGATATTTGTGAAATATATGAGCTGGGGCTACTGGATGGGCCTGAATGGCCGGGGGGCTAAAATCGTGAAGGTTGATGCTACAGGCCCAGAGAGGGTGACCAATTGGAATGAGTTTCTGCTATAGTTGAAGGGGTGAGGGCCACTTCCCCAGGGTCTGACGGGACTCCCAGAGTTTGCATATCAGCAATGGTTCCTGAGCTTGAAACTGGCCTAGAGAGCTCTGCCACCCAGGTGCCAGGCCCCTGGAAGGGGTTTGGGGAGCGCTGGGCCGCCACAGTGTCTGAAGCCAAGCCTAATCACGACCGAGGGAGGGGTCACATGGCTTCGGGAGAGGATGCTGGACACTTCCACTCAAGGCTGCGTGCCCAGCAGCCCACTTGGTTTTCTCTCCTGGTGGGTTTGTGCTTCCTGTGGGCAAATCAGCTTCTTGCTCCAGTGAAGGGGCGTCCCCAGGAAGAGGGGAGGGCCTGTAGGTCCAAGAGAGCCCAGCAGCCTGCACACCCAGGTTGGCCTCACCATCACTGAGCGGTTGGCACCCAGGACAAGGCCTGCTGCCGAGCCCCCCCTGAAGGCCCTGACATGGTAACTGGGGAGTGCATGCGGAGGAGGGGCTGGATGCGGACTTCGCCTGGGAGAAGAGAACCAGCACCCCAAAATAAGTTGAATTCCATGCTTTCTATTAGGATA
>NW_006296797.1:178452-217867 GCF_000327345.1 Myotis davidii | reverse complement strand
AGCCGCGCTCTATCCACTGAGCCAAACCGGTTTCGGCCGTTTTGTTTTTTAAGAGGGGAGAGAGAAACATCAATGTGTGAGAGAAACATCTATCGGTTGCTTCCCACCAGGGGTTAAACCACAACCAGGGCATGTGCCCTGACTGGGAATCGAACCAGCGACCTTTTGGTGCATGTGACGACACTCAGCCAACTGAGCCACACAGGCCAGGGTGGGAGTCACTCTTGATCCTCTCCTTCAGTCACCCAGGTATCCAATCCAGCATCAAATCCCATTGGTCAGCCTTCAAATCATTTAATTCTCACCTCCTTCCCTGCCACCACCTTATTTAACCATTAGTATGCTCTCTACGTGCCAGTATTGGATTATCTCTTTCATGCCCTTTACAGTAGTATCTCCATTAATCTTCATAAAACCCTGTCAGTTATGCATTCTTTTCATCTTCATTTTACAAATAAGGACATCTATGTTCAGAGAGGGAAAGCCCCTTGCCTAAGGTCACACAGCAGTAATTGGCAGACCCAAGATCTGAACCCGTGCCACCTGGCTCCAGAGACCGTGCTCTAACCAACATGCTGGTTTAAATCCCTCTCATCTTTTGCTTGGGCTATTGCAGTAGACCCGATAACGTTGCTTCTACTCCATTCTCTCTACAGCAACCAGAGGGATCTGATTAAAACCAAAGTCAGACCAGGATACCTATTTGCTCACTAACTACCCTTTCCTTGTGGTACCTCTCCTGGGGTTCCTCTTCACACTCGGAGTAAAAGCCTAAGTCCTTTATTGATCTTACTGTTCCACGGACCCTCTGAGCACAGTCCAGCCTCTAGTTTCTTGCCTGAGCTGTTCCCTCTCAGACATCTCAATGACTTGTGCCCATCACTCTTCTGTTTTCTGCTAAAACGTTACCTCCTCAGAAGACCTTCCCTGACCAGCTGCTATTTTAAGTCAGATCATCACAAGCATACTCTGCAAACATGTTGAGAACCCTTCACAATACTTTAGTGGGATCTGGAAATGGACACTTGGCCTGAATCTACCTTTTCTCTTTGCTGTTAATTGACTTGGTGGCCTATAACGGCACCAAGACTCAACAGGGGAAGAGCTTGCGGGTGATGGTGTGGCTAGGTGGAGTCACACATGGCCCTAGACCCCAGGTCTCCTGACTCTTGCCCTCTTGACCTTTGTACAGTATGGGTTCATCCATCTGTAACCAGGTAAGTCATTTAAACTCTCTGGGCTTCAGTTTCCTCATTTGTAAAATGTGGATGATGATGGTACCCTTCATTGGGGTTACTGTGAAAAGTAAGTGTGTTAATGCATGTAAAATGCACAGACTCCGACCTAGTTGTAATTCTACTTCTTGTTGGTTGCGTGACCATAGACAAGTTGCTTTACTTCTCTGGGCCTCAGTTTTCTCATTTGTAAAAGGGACTAATGATAAGGTTGTTGAGAGAATTACATGCAGGAGTTTCACGAAAAAGTTTAGAAAACACACACAAAACACAAAACACACACACACAGACATATTTCTCAATGAATGTTAGATCATCATCATCGTCATCATCATTATTTTACACTAGCCTGATGTTTGCTGTTTTGAACTTATTTAGGGCACTTTTTGATCTTCAGGACATCCCTTTGAGAAGTTCAGTGTAGATGTGGTTATTCCCATTTTGTAGATGGAGAAACTGAGTCCCTTAGAAGTTCACTGACTTCTTGCAGTCTCTGGGCTCTGCAGCAGAGCATTCAGCAGGTCAGTAGCCCCAGCCCTGGCAGGCAGACCACCCACATATTGCTCACGTTTCCATGGGAGACTAGCAGGCCTTCCCCGTTTGATGCTAACCTTAAATTAGAAGGGTCCTGGGAGGTGGGGCCTCCTGGCAAGTGGTTGACTTTCTGGCACAAGGAGTGTGGGAAGTGGGGGAGAGGCTTCATGGACATGTGGCAGGGGTATGTGGGTGGGCATGGTCTTGGCAAAGGAGGCATTCCCAGGGTCCTGCCCAGGAGAGGAGGGGGTCCTGTCATCACAGATTTCCTTTCTCTTTCTGTTGAGCATTTCTTTACTTGCTGGCATCACATGATTTTCAGTCCTGGATCTGGAATCAACCAGTTATCCAAGGAGTTTTGTGTTTTTTTTTAAATGACAGGATAGATGGTGTTTAGAAATCTAGATCTCTGTGCTGGGTGTGCTCATTGCTACTTTACGTCTAGGGTCTCTCAGTGGATAGAATTAGGAAATGTGTGTGTCTATTTAATGTGTTTTTATTGATTTCAGAGAGAGAGAAATATCAATGATGAGAGAGAATCATCGGTCAGCTGCCTCCTGCATGCCCCCAACTAGGGATTGAACACAAAACCCAGGCATGTGCCCTGACTGGTAATTGAACCATGACCATAGGTTGACGTTCAACCACTGAACCACAATGGCCAGGCTATCTACACTAATAAAAGAGAAACATGGTAATTGGCGTACGACCGCTACCCTTTTCATTGGCTAATCAGCGAGATATGCAAATTAACTGTCAGTCAAGATGGCTGCTGGCAGCCAGGCAGCTTGAAACTAACATGAGGCTTACTTGCCTCAGTGACGGAGGACTCCAATGTTCCCCACCTGCTGCTGCAGGCCTCTGAGCCGGCAGTTTAAAAACTATGTAACAAATACCACCAGACTTCAGCCAGCAGATTTGCAACATTGTAAGCAAAGGCCAGAAACCTACTTTCAGCAGCGGAGGCCTAAGAGCTGGAGCCAAGCCTCAAGCTAAAGCTGGCCCACAATAAAAAAAAAGGAAAAAGGAGCAGTTGGGAGCTTCAGTCCCCCCCAGCCTGAAAACAGCCCTCAGCCCCTCACCCAGGCTGGCCAGGCACCCCAGTGGGGACCCCTATCCTGAAGGGTGTGTGACCAGCTGCAAACAGCCACCCTGATCCAGGACACCCTTCAGGGCAAACCAGCCAGCCCCACCGGTGCACCAGGCCTCTACCCTATATAGTAAAAGGGTAATATGCCTCCCAGCACCAGGATCAGCGGAGCCATGAGGCCTCCCGGCACCGGGCTCAGTGTGACAGGGGGCAGCGCCCAAACCCCCTGATCGCCCTGCGGCTCTGTGCGTGACAGGGGGCAGGGCCCCAATCCCGATGGGCCCTGCTCTGTGGGGGACGGGGTAGAGCCATACCCTCCCCATCGACCCTGCCTTGAGTGTGACAGTGGCGGCGCCCCAACCCCCCAACCGGCCCTACCCTGAGCGTGACTGAGGGTGCCATCCCAACCTCCCAATCTCCCTGCTCTGTGCATGACAGGGGGCGGCGCCCCAATTCCACTATCGGCTCTGCTCTGAGCCCGACCAGGGGCTGCACCTAAGGATTGGGCCTGCCCTCTGCCACCCGGGCGCAGGCCTAAGCCAGCAGGTCGTTATCTCCTGAGGGGTTCGAGACTGTGAGAGGGCACAGGCCGGGCTGAAGGACCCTCCCTCCCCCCCGAGTGCACAAATTTTTGTGCACCGGGCCTCTAGTGTGTATATATTAATTCATACATACGCACATGTATAATTCTCTGTCATTCTATCTATGTATGTGTTAAAAAACCCTAAGTCTCTTTTGATATCCAATGTTAAATTTTTTAAAAGATTTTATTAAAACATTTATATATGCTATAAATGACTTTTGGGGGGGGTGTAGAGTTTTATGAGTTTTTTTTATATAATTTTTAAAAAATATATTTTATTGATTTTTTACAGAGAGGAAGGGAGAGAGATAGAGAGTTAGAAACATCGATGAGAGAGAAACATTGGTCAGCTGCCTCCTGCACACCTCCCGCCAGGGATGTGCCTGCAACCAAGGTACATGACCAAGGTTCGGCCGGCTTCCGCAGGCCGAAGCTCTATCCACTGAGCCAAACCGGTTACGGCAAGTTTTATGAGTTTTAATACACATATTGAGAGTCCTGTTTCTACACTACAATCTGGATATAGAACAGTTCCATCGCCCCAAAAATTATCCCATGTGGCCACTGAGAGGTCACACTGTCCTGCGTCTGTAACCCCTGACAGCCACTCATCTGCTTTCTGTCTCTATAGTTTTGCCTTTTCCAGAACATATATATTCCCCAGAAATGGAATCATCTAGCACGCAGCCTTTTGAGGCTGGCTGCTTCCACTCCACATACGGCCTTTGCGATTCGTTGTGGTCATGTGTATCAGTAGTTTGTTCCTTTTCATTGCTGAGTCGTGTCTTGTTGTTTGGATATGCCACTGTGTATTTATCCATTCCACCCATTGGAGGACACATTGTTTCCAGTTTTTGGCAATTATAAGTAGAGTTGCTATAAATATTTGTGTAGAGGTTTTTGTGTGAACATAAGTTTTCATTTATCTGGGGTAAATGTCCAGGAGTGAGGCCATATATGCTAAGTGGATGCCTTACTTTATGAAAAATTGCCTTTAGTATTAATACTTGCTGGCTGGACCGGTGGGTGAGAGAAGCACCTTAGGCCCTTTACACACCAGAGACGGGTGACGGCGTTGTTCAGAGGCCTGGCATGGGGGGTGGACCCTCACTGCATGTGATACTTCACCTCTCAGTGCCTCGCTTTTCTTACTTGTGAAGTGGGATTAATAAATTATACACCTACCTCAGGAGAATTAAATGAGATAATGGCATGTGAAATACTAGCACAGAGCCTGGCACCAAATCAGTGTTTCCTTTAAAGGCTTGCTGTTCTCATTAAAAAAATTTTTTCGAGGCTATTCACTATTCACCCCCCCCCCATTTTTTTTTTAGAGAGAATGGGGGTGGGGAGAGGGAGAGGGAGAGAGAGAGAGATTGATGTGAGAGAGACAGTTATTGGTTGCCTCCTGCACACACCTTGACCTGGGCTGGGATTACAACCGAGGTACGTGCCCCTGACTGGGAATCAAACCCAGTCGCTTCGGTTCACAGGTGGACATCACGGCTCTCATCACTGAGGCAGGGCTTGCTGTTCTCATTTGGATGTTAATGCTGAATTCTCACATGTCCCCATGTAGTAGGCATTGGTCTCCCTTCCTGAGAGGAGCGAGGGCTCCCAGAGAAGCAGAGTGAACCACTCAGGGGCCCGTGCTGGGCAGGGCAGTGGAGCCTGGCCCTCCAGTCCTGGAAGTGGCGCCGGCTGGATTTGCTGAGGGTTGGTGAGTTACACTGCTTTAGAGAGGAGCCTAGCTCCATCCCCCAACCCCATTTTTTGCCACCATTGACTCCCCCTCTAAAGTAGTGCCTGGTCTCCTGGCCCAGTTGACGGTTGCCATGGAGTCCGGCTGCCATCCCACCCTCCTGTTGCTAAGCAGGCATCTGGTTGCTAGGCACCACCTCCTTGGACACCTAGGCTCTCCGAGAGCCTGTTTGGGACTGTCTGAGGGAGCCCAGTGGGCACTGGAACCTGGAGGTCTGTACTCGTGGGCAGAGAGGCCAGAGCAGCCCTGGGGCTTGGGTCTGGGATGTCCCCGCCTCCAGCTGGGGACAAATGAGGCTCAGGAGAGTGAGGGGAAGGCCCACAGGTGGACGGGGAGGTAGGTGTCCTCTGCACTGCCCCGGGGAAAATGAGGCTGTGCTCACTCTCCAACACTGAGGATGAGGTCCTTCCCCTGCGGTCAAGCTGCTGAGTGTTCTTCCGCAGAGCCTTGCCCGCCGTGCTTAGAACAGAATCCTGTCTTTAACCTGCGCGATCTGGCCCCTGTGTACCTCCCTGCCTGAGTCCCTGAAGCCCCCGTCTGAGTCACCTTACCCAGTCCCTTCTCCTTACCTGTTTGCTCTGCTCCAGCCACAGTGGTCTTGCTATTCCTCAGGCACACCAAGCAGGCCCCTGCCTCAGGGCCTTTGCACTTGCTGTCCCCACTGCCCGGCCCAATTCCCCACGTTATTTCTCTTTTTCCTGTTTGATTTTTCTCCATAACATTTATCCAGTGTTTATCGCATGTGCCTCAGTTCTAGGAGGGTGGGAGCTTTGTAACTTCTGTTCTCTTTTCTAGCTCCAGGACTAGAACAGTGCCTGGCTCCTCGGAGGTGCTAAATCTGGTACCTGCTGAGCGAGTGAACGAGTGACTTCCTGGTGTTACTAAGGAGGCAGAAGCAGCATGTCCCAGGCGGTAGAAAAGTGTGAGCGTGTGGCGGCAGGCTTGTAGAGGCGTCAGTCCACTGGTGCTCTGTCTCCCCAAAGCTGGGGAGAAATTGGGTTCTCGTTGCCTGCTGGCCAGTCCCCTCTCTTTCTCAAAGGGCAGTGGCCCCTGCTGCCCTGCACAGTCGTTTAAGACTAAATTCAGTCTCACTGTGGAAAAACACCTTTGCCCCGTGGCCGACTGGGAGGCTGTGCATTTTCAGAGCATTTTTGTTTTGAACTAATGGGGAAATGCCAGCAGGGATGGCCTGGGCAGCGAGGGCAGGAGGCTGGCCTGCAGCCGTGTTCCTGGCCTGCGGTTTTAGTCACTCCCTTCCCATCCTCTTCCAGCCTCCCTGACAAAGCAGCTTTCACTAAGGGTCAGGGGAGGGAGGTGGCATCTCCCCCTGGGTTTCCAGAGCTTCATCCCTCAAAGTTGGCACAAGTACCCCATTTTCTAGATGAGGAAACTGAGGCATAGTGGGGTGAAGTCACCAGCTCAAGGCCACACAACAAGAAAGAGAAGGGTCTGGCATTTGAACCTTGCTCTGTCTGACCCCACAGCTCAACCACAGAGATCACACTGCCTTGACTTTGTCCCATAGCGGCAGCAGCTTCCACACCTCCCTTGCTCTTCTTGGGCTCCTCAGCTTTCTGGCCTCAGCTCCGATGTGCCTCCTCCAGGCAGCCTTCCCTGAACACCCCCTCCTGGGTCACCTTACCCAGTCTTGTTCCTAGCACTCAGCACGATTGCAGTTGGATCTACTAGTACATTGTGCAATGATTTCCTGATGATCTGTCTCCCTTGCCGGGCTGGCTTGCATGAAGGCAGAGACTTAAAATGTCCCATGAACTCTTGTTCCCTTCCCCCAAAACCACAGTCTTTCCTGTCTCAGTAAAAGTAACCTTCATCCTGCCAGTGTCTCAAGCCAGGGGGTCGGCCTCCACTCCTCTCTCCCTCAGCACCCATCCATCTGTAATTCCCGTGGGCTCTGCCTTGAAAATACATCTATAAACTAAGCATTTCTCCCATCACCATGCCACCACCCTGGTCTAGTCCACTGTCATCTTCCACCTGGACTATTGCAGGAGCCTCCTCCCTGGGCTCATCCCCTCTCTGCATCCAGTCTCCACACACAGCCAGGGGGTCCTCATGGCTCACTCCCCCACTTCCTGTAGGTCTCAGCCCACGTGTCACCTCCTCAGTAAACACTTGCTGAATGGACAAAGATTCCTTCCCTGAAAGTTACTGCACCTCAGTGTGCCTGGCAGGTTGCTGGTGCTTTCAATGGTTAGTGGTGATCAGGAAAAGGGTTTATGTGGGCACTGGAGCAGGCTTTGACCAGGCTGGGGTGGCCAAATGCCAGGGTGAGAGGCCTTGAACTAGTGATTGTTAGGGACCTTGATGAAGCTTGTGCTCTATGCTGCGTGCTGTGCTCTGTGTCAGTAAGTACTCTTCAGGTTATCTCCTATTTAAGTCTTCATCGTTGCCCTGGAGGTAGGTAGCTTTGTCCATTTCACAGATGACTACAACTGAGAGCAGTGAAGGTAGTGACTTACTCATGGACACACAGTCGCTGAGTTGGCTTGTTTGATTTCTCCAGACAACTTCTCCTTGGCACGCTGCCCTGTGGCCACCCTTGCCTGGACGGCAGTGGACAGAGAAAGAAGTTCTAGCCCCGCCCCAGCTGCCTCTTCCTCTTTCTTCAGCAGACATGAAATGATTTGTGTTGCTGTCACCATTCTTGCTGGGTTGCCAACTTCCTGTCAGCTCAACCTGGTGGGAAGTCCCGCAAAGGGAAAAAGGGAACTGGGAGGTTTGTTTGGAGCTGACTGTAGGATTCTGGGTCTGTGTGTGGCTGGTGGCCAGGACGATATTTGGGGCACTGGGGTACCATACTCCTGTGTCACCGCCTCGCCCGCGGATGCGCCTGCAGGCTCACGCCTTCATTCAGTCGTTAGTTCTGTCGTCTTCCCAGGGGCTTGGCCCTGGGTCCTGTCCCACAGGCTGGGACATCTCTCCAGCAGCAGTGTCACCGATATCACAGGGACAAGCGCTGGCCTCGTCACCAGGAATGGCTCTACCACAGGGTGCTGACTGATGGGATCCTGTCCCTGCTTGTGGGGGTAGGCACCCCACTGAACCATTCCCGTGCCACCCGAGAAATTCAGCCCAGCCTCCTGGAACCCTGATTTTCCTCAATGATGTGATTGGACAGATCATTCTTATAGGAAAAGTAAACACGGCTGATGATAATGAGTGCCCAGGGCCCAGTGCCCCAGCTCACAGGGGGCAGTGAGGGTCGTGTGAGTTCACGTGGATACAGCACTCAGTACAGCAGCAGCCGTGACTGTGTCGCTCCCTGGGCCTCAAGTCCTCTCTGCATGCTGGTGGGGCTGCCCCCCTGACT
Organism: Myotis davidii; assembly: GCF_000327345.1. Taxonomy (NCBI): domain Eukaryota; kingdom Metazoa; phylum Chordata; class Mammalia; order Chiroptera; family Vespertilionidae; genus Myotis; species Myotis davidii. Next base: position 209,332 of record NW_006296797.1, on the reverse strand, counting down.
CATCGCCGTTGGCATTACTCTGGGGCAGTAAATGGATGCAAAGACTTATCGGGAACTCCCCTAACAGGATGCCCCCAGGACCCTGGGATCCCAAGCTTAAAACGGAGTCCTTTTAGGTACCAAGATGTTCATCGAAGCACCCCCTGTGAGAACATTGGAAACAACCTAAGTGCCCCGAAATGGGGAAATGGGGAGGTACACGAGCCGCACCCACTTCTCCAGCCGCTGCAGAGCAGGAAAAGCTGACACCTGAATTATATACAATCTGCGATGGCAGTTGTACCTTTAAAACTGTCTGGAAAACCACTGACGGTGACACACCAAAGTTTTAGCAGTGGGTGCTGTTGGAATGTGTGACTCCCAGTTTTCTTATTGTGGATTTTATTGATTTTCGCGATGGAAGGCAGTTATACACGTTTAAACCAGAAGATCAGACTCAGCCAGCACTACCTAAACATCAGTGTCTGTGACAGGCACCTGGGGAAGTGTATTAAACAAGCAGGGGCCTGGCCCCTCCATGCCACTGAATTGGAGCCTCTGCATAGCAGGGCCTGGGAGTTGGCTTAGCCCGATCTTACCTGCTTGTCAGGATCCTCTCTGTCCTCCTGAGCAGCCCTCCCTGACCGCGGTTCCACTCCTAACCTCCGTGCTCCTGAGCTTCTACAAAGACACAGGTTCCCTGGCTTTCCCCCGACGCCTTAAATCAGATTGGAACTCCCTGGTGTACCTCCTGGGCAAATGTGTTTTTTGAAAAGCTCCCTGGGTAATTTTTATACCCATCTCACTGACCTAGGGATGGCCCCCACCCTGGCGTTTAGAACCAGATTTCTAATTGTGCCATTTAAATTGTAAAGATAACACAAATAATGCCGAAAATTATGAGGAAGTCAATCCTGTGACAAGCCTCTGGTTTGCCTCCGTGGGCCTACAAGTCATTTATTGAGCACCTACTATGAACCAGGTGCTAGGAATGTAGCCACGCACAAGGCAGACAAAAGCTCTCCCCCCCATCGAGTTTACAACAAAGATAGACAATGAAGATATTAACTAAGAGAAGCCTAGATAGTGAATAAGAAAAGTCTGTAGTATCTGTGGGTGATCGGTGCTGTGGACAAAATGAAGCAAGTTAAAGGCAGTGGGTGCTGTGGCGGTTTTAAGTGGAGTGGTCAGGGTGAGCCTCATAGGGGAAGTGATGTTTGAGCAAAGACCTGAAGGGGGTGAGGCAGTGAATCATGTGGCCACCTGGGACAGGTGTTCCAGGCGGAGGGGACAGCTAGGTGTGTTCTTGGGTCATCATAGGGGACAGGGTGGGAGGAGAGGAGGGAGAGGGGGGCTGGGTGTGTGTGTAGGAAGTAAAGTTGAGTAAGACCTTCCAGGCTGTGTGTGGTAGGGAGTGTGGTTTCGTTCTGAGAGTGGTAGCCTTTGTCAAAGGTTTTAAGCAGGGAAACACCATGCAGTGGTGTGTGACAACCTGAATGCCCAGGATGTGCTCGGGGCTGGGTCTCCTGGATGCCCTATCCGTGATTGTAGAGCCAAAATCTGTGGCTATCGCTGTGCTTGTGGTGGGTGGGGGACTCCTGTCAGGAGCCCGGATGGGATCCTCCTACTATTCATGGCATGTCTTATTTAGTGGGAGCCCCCTGCTCCCTGTTCCTTGACTTTTTTGCTTCAGAACCTCAGAGCAGACGGTCTTCCTGTTCTTGCATCTTCTCAGAAGCTGGGCCGGGGCCAGGGGCGGAGGGAGGAGGGCGGTGAGAGCGTGAGTGTGGAGGGCAGCTTGTCTCTTTGTCAACAAGCCTCACAGAAGCCAGGGCTGTGTGGGTGGGGGCCTGGGTTTGTCCGCAGTGGGAGGGGTATGTTGCTGTTGGAGCCCGGGGCAAGTGCATGATGAACCTGGGTGCTTAGAAACAATCCTTTCTATCGCTTCGCTGAAAAAACATTTTTGGAATGATTTTTATCGCAGTATAATGACATACAGTGAAGCACACAGGTCTTCAGTGTACATCTCCATGGGCTTTTACTGTGCACCACCATCAGGCAAACATCTAGAACAGTCACGGACCCCAGAGGTCACCTCATGCCCCTTGTGAGTCAGTACCCAGCAAAGAAAGGTAAAGACTTTTGTCTTTTTGGTTAAAAAGGAATGACGATGGGTTTTGCCAGCTTTTTGGTATCTGTGGACATGGCGTCACTCAGGGTTGCACCTGTCTATGCTCGGGTCGTGTTTTTAGGACACATCTGTATCGTTGCGTGTGTCACAGTTTTTCTTTTGATTGCAGAATTGAATTCCATTGTGTGAATAAACCACAATTTGTTCAGCCATTCTCCGGCAGATGGACATTTGTGGTTTTTAAAAATTTGAGCTTTTATTGTGTTCCTTTCCCTGTGCTAAGCACTTTGTGTGAAATGTAATGTTTCTTTTAATCCTCAAAGAGCCCTAAGAGATAGAGGCTCCGATTTACCCGATATTACACACGGAAAGACAGAGGTTTGGAGGCTTTTGTACCTTTCCCCCCTTTCTTCTCTTCACAAGTATTTTTTGAGCGTCTTCTCTCTGCCTCCTACCAAGTGCTGTGGATACAGCAGTGAGCCAGGCGCACAGAAATAGCTGGTGCTCCATGGAGAGCAGGACAACCAATCAAGGCATAAAATTACGTGTGGATTGTGATAACTGCTTTATAGGGAATTAAAACAAGGTGTGGGAGAGAGTGACCGGGTAGGGGTCAGGGGAGGCTACTTCAGCCAGGACAGGCAGGGCAGGTTCTCTGAGGAGGTGACAGTTGACCTGCCTTGTGCTGTAATGATTTATCCAGGCTGAGGGAACAGTATGTGCAAAGGCCCTGGGGCGGGAATAAGCCTGGTGTGTCCTAGGAAAAGGTGGACTAGCTAGTGTGGCTGAAGTGGAGTGAGACAGCTTTGGGGAAATGTCAGGAAAATACAGTGTGGTTTGTGTGTTGGGGTGGGGGTTTCTGTGATCATGATGTACTGACAGATAAAGTAGGATCAGTGATGGTAATGTTAGTGTAAGTGGTATCATTTCACCAAGCCTCACTCTGGCGTGACGCTGACGTTGGGGTTTGGTATCTGTTTCATCTTCTGAGGTAGGTGTTTGAATCTCCACTTACAGAAGAGGAAACCGAGGTCACACTTGTGTGCTTTCCCCCGCTGGTAGGTGGGGACATCAATTGTGATAGAGCAGGGCTGAGAGACAGCTCGATAGTGTTACAGCTCAGTTACAGTGCAGCACGGCAGTGGGACAGCACAGCTGTAAGGTGGCTCTGGGGTGAGGCAGCCAGTGTTGCAGCTTGGACTCTGTCTAGGAGAGAGCTCTGCTCTGCTCCAGCCCACTAAGGCAGCCCTGCTTTGCTCTGGCGAGACAGCTTCATTGCTGTAGGTCCAGCTTGGTCAAGCACAGTCTTTGGTGGGCTTCCTGAGCCAGAGGGTGGCTGACTTATAGAAAGAGAAGTTCCTGCCTCTGTTCCCTGATTGGCTCTTCCTCATGTAAATGAGGACTCCAAATCCTCACCGTTTGATTGGTCCAAAAAGCAGTGTCCTGATTTGGTTGGAATGGAGCCACTCTGATGGGTCAATGAAGATGCTAATGAGGATATAGGGGCACATCCCTGAATGGTTGAAATATGATTCCCGGAGCTCCTTTATAAGGGTTGGCTCAGAGGGCAGGAGTGCAGTTCAGGGTGGGAGGTGGACAGTTCAGTGCGGGCCTCGCCCTGAAGTACGGCTGGTGTGAGACCCCTGCTCAGCAGGGGCTGCCAGGCTCTGTTTTTAAATTGGAACCCAGTTAGCCACCACGAGTCCATCTTGGTAGGCATTTTCTTTTTTGTGGTCAACACTGCTCAAATGTCATCTCCTCAGGCAGGCTTTCCCTGAACATGTCGGTGAAAGAAAAAAACTTATCTGTTTTCCTGAGCCTCTCCCCTGCCCTCCTCTTCCCTCCCTTCTCAGGGTCCCTGGGCCATAGGTGACCACATTTTCATTGTGTAAAAATCCCTCTATGACTTGCCTAGTGTCTCTCTAATCAGGAATATCCAATAATCTAGGTCTCTCAACTCCTGGTCACCCCACCAGGCCCCCTTACTCCCCCACTCCCAGCTAAATTCTCCCAGCTTTTGAACCCAAGAGACACTATAGTCCTGGCTCCGCTCTTTCCTCCCTGTGTGACCTTGAGCACATGACCCCAAGACTCCGTTTCCTTGTCTCTGAAATGGGGTTTCAGCAGTCATCTCCTCACACACTCTTGGCGTTGTCATACGGTAAGGTCTTCACATACATTGCAGCTGGTTCTAGGGTTCATACGCTATTGAAGACACAGGCATCATATGGGCCAGATAACTTGGTGTCCTGATCTCACTAAATGGCTTCTTGCTGTCTAAACTCAGGAACTGAGTAGAGCTGGATAGTTAAGTATAGTTTCTATTATGATAACTACTATGCTAATTATTGTTATCAGACCATCTGTCCTTAATGAATATTTGTTAATAGAGACAGTTAGGGGTGAGCAAAGAACATTTCACAACTTACTAATTATAAGACAAATAATGTATGAAATATATAGCTGTACTCTATATCTATTATGTATTCATGATAATAATGGGATATTAGGATTATGTTCAGCTGCAATGAATGGAGATGTGATGGAAGTTTATTTTTTCTTTCATGGACACATCTCAAGCTAAGTGGTTTTACTAGTTTCCTTTTGCTGCTGTGGCAAGAAATTCCTATGGAGTTGGTCACATAACACAGGTTTATTGTCTTAGATTTCTGGAGGTCAGATGTCTGAAATGGGATGTGCAGGGCGAAAATCAAGTTGTTGGCAGGGCCGTGTTCCCTCTGGAGGCTCAGGGGAGAAGCCATCTACTTGCCTTTCTGGTTTCCAGAGGCTGCCCATATCCCTTGGCTCCTGGCCTGCTCCCTCTTCAAAGCCAGCAGTAGCCAGAGGGGTATTTCTCGCTGCATCACCCTGACACTCTCATCTTTCCCTCTTTTAATTGTAAGGACCTTTGTGATTACACTGGGCCCAGCTGGAAATTCAGGGTAATCTCCCACCTCAAGATCATTAACTTTATCACATCTGCACAGTCCCTTTTGCTGGATAAGGTTACATATTCACAGGTCCAGGGATTAGGATCTTTTTTTGGGGGGAGGGGCTTTATTCAGCCAACCACAGTGGGCCAGGGCAGTTGGGGTCTCTGCCCCATGGCACCTGCAGGATCCCCTTGGAAGGTCTCCCTCCCTTCACCTCTGTGGTCTGGAAGGCCAGATACCGTGCTGGACCACGGGGGCAAAGGTGCCTGCCCTCGTGGAACCTGGAAGAGGCCACTTCAGTGAAGTGGTCCCATCACCAGTGGGATGTGGGTGGATAGTTAGGGAAGCCGAGAGTACAGTAGGTCCTCGAATAACATCATTTTGTTCAGCATCATTTCATTATAATCTTGATGAGATGCCTAGAAACGTAATCCTGGTTTACATCCGTTAGCCTGTGGGAAAATTGGTTTTGTTATATGTCCTTTGATGATGTTGAGTGAGGGCTAGTGTACAAGACCAGGTCAGAGTGGATGTGGCAAAAGGTCAGTGTCTGGCCTCTGATGGCCTACCAGTCAGATCCCAGTTCGGTCCACTTAGTTGCATTTCCTGGGGCTTCATCCATGGAGAACCTCGGTCTCCTTTTCTGTAAAACAGGGGAGGGGTTGTCTGGGATGAGGCGAGGGTGTGGCAGGCAGTGGGAACATAGCGGACACTCCCTAAATTTAAAAGCCCAAACTACTGAGCAGCAGAGGTCTATGCCCCTGAGACTGGCATTGCTCTCAGCAGCCTCTTCAGAGGCTTGAGTTCCCTCCCAGGGGCCTGCGCAGGGGCTGGGAAAAAGAAGCCAGAGGAAACCTCCGCGCTGAGACCCCCTCCCTCGCCTGTTCCCTGAATGCCACTATTTTTACATTCTCTCACTTTTGTGCATTGTTTCCTGACTCTCCAAACACAATCCCTCACAAGCTGAGGGGAGACGGCTTCCCCACCAACTCCAGGGACAATTGTTTGGGGAGATTGGAAAAAAAAAAGTTGGGCCAGGAAAAAACAAAACCTCTTGAAAGTCATTGTCTTCAGATGTCAAGTGTCAGCCCCATGGAGAGGAGACCACATTCCACCCATTGTCCTGCTGCAGACGGGCACAGGGACCCCAGGGCGTCCAGCCACCCCGCCCTGCATCCTGGGGCCCCAAGGACTTGGTTGGCTTTGTCTGGGACATTCCGGCGGGAAATACCACCCATAGTGGAGCCTGTTCCCAGCCACCATGGTCTCGGTCACTTTAGGCTTTTCCTCGAAGCCACCCACCCCTGCAAGCCCCAGATCAGCTTGGGCTGATGCTGATAATAAGGCGAAGACTCATTTTGTGCCTACACATATTTTATCCTAACATCGAGTTCTCACAGAACCCCACGACGTAGCTACCTTTATGTGTATGTGCATAACAGGTTATTGAGACACAGTTCACTTACTATACAATTTACCCACTTAAAGTGCGTAATTCACAGTAATATTTAGAATATTCACGAAATTGTGCAACCATTGCCACCTTCTAATTTAAGGACATCTTCAACACCCCCCAAAAGAAACTATGTACCCATCGGCACCCATTTCATAGAGAAAGAAACTGAGACATGGAAACTGCTGAGGGTCACACAGCCAGTAAAGGACTGAGCCAGGATTTGTACCCAAAATACTTGGCTCTGGAGCCATTTTCTTAACTATGCTGTAATGCAGTAGTTTTCAACTGGGGGAGATCTCTCTTTCCCCCCAGGGGACGTTGGACAATATTTGGAGACATTTCTGGTTGTCACAACTAGAGGCTGCTACTGGCATCTAATGGGTAGAGACCTGGGATGCTGCTAACACCCTACCATGTATAGGATGCCCCCACAACAGAGAATTATTTATTCCAATGCTAGGGCCCCACCCCTATGGGCCCTGCTGTAATCCCATTCTGATGAGCCCATTCTTCAGGAACAAAAGCTGAGGGTCCCTCAGGGGTGCGGAGAAGTTGGGGTTAGAATAGGAAGGCTCTCAAACCACATTATGGTATAGGTGACAACAGTGGAGGGAGAGAAATTCTGAACAGCATCGAGGAGACTCTGCAGGAAAGGGATCTGTGCTCCATTAGTGATGTCTGTCCTGGGGAGTATATTAGGAGAATTGGCAGGTTTCACCTTTGTCAGGCTTGTGTCTAGGATGGGGGGGTGGTCTCACACACAAATTCCCATAAGGCGCGGCTGGAAGATGAGTGCGGCAGCAGGTTGGGTGGTGGGTGAGAGCTGGGTAGAGATGAGAGCTGCCACGCTCCCACAGCCTTCTGCATCCTTGTGGGCATTTGAGACAAGTGGTCAGCTTTTTCAGAAAGCTGCTGGGATTTTAATGGGACCTCTGATATTCAAATGTGGCTCTGAATTTTCGCAAAGCCCACTGCTGGTCAAACTAAACATGCCTGAGGGCCATCAGTGAGACCCGTTAGCGTGAGTGAGGGCTCAATAGCACGCAGGAGGTACTGCATGAACCTTTGTTGAAGGAATAGTGAATCGTTGGTGAGTCCAGGGAAATGGCAAGCTGGGCCCTCGCCCCTGGAGTGGGGTCTGTGTGGGGAAGAGTGGTGGCTTCCCCTCTGCGGTTCCCCTCCCCCCACTGTTGCATCAGACCTGTTTACAACAGGTTGTAGCAACTTGGGTTTTTGCTTCAACTTCCTCCATAGTGGGTGATGGGGTGTGGCTGGGTGAGAACTGGCACCTTTTTTTAGGACTTAGAAACTGGGTGAGGATGGGTAGGGGGAGTGTTTTCCAGCCAATTGATTAATCGGTTAAACACATATTTATTGAGTGAGGGTCTCCTATGTGCCGGGTCTAGTCTTCAGCTTTGGGGATAAGTGACCTAGATAGACAAACATCATTGCCTTCTTTGAACTGACATTCTGGTGGGGGAGATGGTCAGTAGACTAATGCACAGGCATACATAATGTTCAGAGTGACAGGTGCGATGAAGAAAACAGGGTAGGCGTAGGGACAGGTAGTTTAGTTAGGATGATCTTGGAAGGACGAATATGACTCAGGGACTTGGCATTGACTTTCCCTCTACCTAGAATGCCCTTCTCTCAGACACCCACACAACTGCTCCCTCACCCCAGTGCCTGAAAAGCTGCTGTCAACTGATGGCCATTGGCACCAAATAGTCCCCAATTTGGGGTGAGATGAAGGGGGTAAATTGTGTTCAGTGCAAACAGCTCAACTGTGATAGAGCAGGGCTGAGAGACAGCTCGATAGTGTTACAGCTCAGTTACAGTGCAGCACGGCAGTGGGACAGCACAGCTGTAAGGTGGCTCTGGGGCAGGGCAGCCAGTGTTGCAGCTTGGACTCTGTCTAGGAGAGAGCTCTGCTCCGCTCCAGCCCACTAAGGCAGCCCTGCTTTGCTCCGGCGAGACAGCTTCATTGCTGTAGGTCCAGCTTGGTCAAGCACAGTCTTTGGTGGGCTTCCTGAGCCAGAGGGTGGCTGACTTATAGAAAGAGAAGTTCCTGCCTCTGTTCCCTGATTGGCTCTTCCTCATGTAAATGAGGACTCCAAATCCTCACCGTTTGATTGGTCCAAAAAGCAGTGTCCTGATTTGGTTGGAATGGAGCCACTCTGATGGGTCAATGAAGATGCTAATGAGGATATAGGGGCACATCCCTGAATGGTTGAAATATGATTCCCGGAGCTCCTTTATAAGGGTTGGCTCAGAGGGCAGGAGTGCAGTTCAGGGTGGGAGGTGGACAGTTCAGTGCGGGCCTCGCCCTGAAGTACGGCTGGTGTGAGACCCCTGCTCAGCAGGGGCTGCCAGGCTCTGTTTTTAAATTGGAACCCAGTTAGCCACCACGAGTCCATCTTGGTAGGCATTTTCTTTTTTGTGGTCAACACTGCTCAAATGTCATCTCCTCAGGCAGGCTTTCCCTGAACATGGCGGTGAAATAGCTGCCCAGCCCTGTCCCTGTCTGTTCCCTCATCCTGCTTTAGTTTTCTTCATAGCACTTATCCTTATGTGCCATTTTATTAAAAAACCCAGTTATAGTTTGTCTTGCCACTGCTCCATGAGGCAGGAATTCAATCTGACTTATTCATTCACTGATGTGTTGTTGAGCCCAGTGCCAGGCACATAGTGGGTGTGCAATCAGCATTGACTAAATGGGTGAATGCAGGAATAAATAAACCCCGAGGTCGTGTTTTGTGTCTCCAGTGCCCAGCTTGATGCCTGGCACACAGTAGCCCGGGGTAACGTTTGTTGGCATGGGTAGTACCCGCTGATGGCTTTCTCCCCCCAGAATATAATCATAAGCAATTTCCTGTTTCCTTGCGTAGTTCAGTCCACTTCTCTCGGGCCAGCCCCTGTACCACTTATTACAGGAAGTCTTTGTAGTAACAAGAGTTTTTACCTGCATCATCTTCCTTAGACCTCCACAACTGCCTCTTTTTTTTGGATGAGGAAATAGACTCTGAGAAGTTCCATGACTCACTGAGGGCATGTGCTTGGCAGTTGGATGGAGTGAGGTGGAGAGGTGTGCTGACGAAGCAGCAAATGGCTTTGTGTGGTGGTGATGGGGATATGGTGGCACACTACAGTTCATAATGCCTTCCTCCCTCACCTCACCCCAGGGGACTTGGATAGAACTGAGAATAGTACTGTTTTTAGGATGGAAAAACCAAGTATCAAGAAGTAAAAATAATGTAGAGTAAATGTAAAAGTCCCTGGCACATAGTAGGGGGTCTATAAGTGGGGTTGATCCAATTCCAGGTGTTTCCTTAGGAAACCCAGTAGGTTCATGTTTATCTACATCAGGGTTTGGACTCCCTGAGGATGCTCTATGTACTCCACTGCCAGCACCTGCAGTCTTTGCTGGTGGCTTTGTCTGGCCAGCAGGGTGGCTTCTGCACAGACCGGAAGTGCCAGGGAATTCACAGCCCCCTCCTTCCCTCCCATCAACGACCAACAGGACTGACTGGTGTGTAAATGTCCCAGCTCCCTTACCCTCTGGGGGATCACTCAGAAGTGCGTGCTCTACACTGGCTCCCAGTTCTGAAAGGGATCGAGCCCCGTCACCCACCCTGACCATTTGCTTGATCTCATTCTCTATATTGGCTGCCCTTCTCTGCCTGTGTTTGCAGGGTCATCTCCCAATTCAACTGCTTTTACCCAAATCCTTGTCTCAGGAGGGCTTGCTTCTGGGAAGGGAGCCAGCCCAAGGCTTCCGTCTTGGTAAACCTGGTAAAATGTGCCCACAGGCCACCCTCTGTGTGTATCAGCCATGACAGAGCTGGTTGGTACTTGATGCACTGATGCAGTTTGTGCTTTGTAGACATTGAAGTCAAGATGTACTAATTATTACAGCACAGCTTTCTTTCTGAATTTGGGGCTAGCACTCATGTTTTTTAAGGCCTCCAATCTTTTCATAGGTCAAGGACCAGTGCCTCTTATGCTGAGGCCAGTGGTAAGGGGCCCACTTTTGTTCAGGGCAACATGGAATTAAAGTGCCCGTCCCTGCCCTAACCGGTTTGGCTCACTGGATAGAGCGCCGGCCTGGGGACTGAAGGGTCCCAGGTTTGGTTCCGGTCAAGGGCATGTACCTTGGTTGCAGGCACATCCCCAGTAGGGGGTGTGCAGGAGGCAGCTGATCGATGCTTCTCTTTCATCGATGTTTCTAACTCTCTATACCTCTCCCTTCCTTGTAAAAATCAATAAATTATATATATTTTTAAAAAGTGTCCGTCCCTTCCATGCTTGTTTTTTGAGCACTTATTGGGCACCTCCCATGATCCTGGTGCCGCCCTGGCTCTGGGGACTCCCAGCGTGGGGGTCAAGGAAAACAGAGGCACCAGGCTGTTGACAGGAGCTGTGTTGTCTTCAGTTCTCACTTTAGCACCTTGAAAGGTGAGACCCTGTTACCCAGACCAGAGTCTGACCCCAGGGCCCTGTTGGTGATTCACGCCCCAGGTTCCTCTTTCCTTAAAAGGGGATCCTCACAGCATAGCTCATGGAATTGTAGGGAGGACAGACAAGCTGGTCATCAGTCACCCACTGAGCCCATTTTTACTGAGCTCTGCTCTGTGCCAGGCACTGGTCTAGGCCCAGGGGTGAGTGCCGCCTTCACAAGTCTTTGTCCTTCTGGAGCTGACATTGCAGAGGGCAAATGGGCAACAGGCAAAGGAATAGATAAGTATCTGTGGAGGCAATTGCTGCAGGGGGAGATGAGGAAGGATAAGGTAGAGTGGGGGGGGGGGCTTTACATGGGGCAGTCGGAGAAGGTCTTTCAGAAGTGACATTTGATTCTAGATGGGAACGAAATAAGGGAAGGGCCCTTTGGATATCTGGAGAGAGTCTTCCAGACCGAGGGAACAGCAAGTGCAAGAGCCCTGAGGCCGGACTGCTGGGTGTGCTCATGGAACAGTGTGCAGCATACCTGCGCTGTTACTAGAGGATGACATGAGTTCTGTGTAATATGTATAATTCATAAGGTGCTGTCTGGGATGTGACATAAAGGAGTACGTTTGAAGTTGTGAAAGGAAGGTTATCTTCTCTGTCCTCTCTGTAGAGCAGCTGTGACTGAACATGTAACCTTCCTTGGAGATGATGTCTGAAATCTGAAATTGGGTCTTTGGGGAAAGCAAGTCCTGGGCCAGCGAGTCCCTGTTCTCAGCACAGGCCTGCCCCAAAGGGGGTGCCTGCTGAGAACGGAGCGGGGAGGCTTTTAATAGCAGCCTGGGTGGCAATAGGGGCTGTAGATGGGGAAAGGCCGTTTATTCTGCCCCACGTTGTGGACGAGCCAGGCCAGCTCACGGCGGGTGGCCAGGATGGGCACCTTCCTGGGGGGAGCTTTGTGGTTTCCAGAGTCAGTACAGAGAAGGAGGGTGGGCAGCCCGGAGGCCCCACTGCAGAAGGAAAGCCTTGTTGTCTGGCTCCTGCTCTCCTCTCTGCCTGCAGACACTGCCCTCTTCACACCGTCCTCCAGGAGAGAATGCAGACCAGCCTCCTGAGGGAGGTGATAATTGAGGGAAGATGCTGAGGAAGATAATTGGGGGGAAGGGGGGGGCAAGAGAGAGCCTAGTACATTTAGTAACCTCTCCTGTCCAAAAAAGAAAAGAAAAAGGACTTTTGTTACAAAGGACTTTTGGCTCACAGGTAGCATGTTCATTGTAGAACTTGAGGAAAAAACAGAAATGAAGAAGAAACTTGAAATCACTGATAATTCTCTCAGATTTAGGTTTCATGGCTATAGATAGAGCCAAAAGAACAGTGCTTTAAACGAGATGAAAGTTTTTTTCTTTCTTACTGACTTATAGGCAGCTCTGGGCAGATATGTTGGCTCTGCTGTCATTAGAGACATAAACTCCTTCTGAATTGCTGCTTCATCCTGGTCAACACAAGGCGGGCCGTTCATGGTACAGGATGGCTGCCTGACTCCAGGCATCACATTTGCTATCGAATCAGTAGGAAGGAGGAGCAGCAGAAGAGACTCCTTTCCTGTTTGTCTCCTCATCCCTAAGGATGCGTTCAAGTGGTTGTGCCTAATACATCTAGTTCTGCTAGCCCAAACTTAGTCACAAGGCCACACCTTGCTACAAGGGAAATTGGGAAATACCACCTTTATTATAAAATCTGGGATTCTATTTCTAAAGGAAAAGGAGAGACCAGATGTTAGGGGATAGCTAGTAATCTTGGCCATTGTCTCACACAAGTTTAGGGTATTCTACACTTTCTTCTTCTATGTTTATGTAGCAATAATTTATTTAACCCCAAATTAGATTACATTTTCTGTACTCTTTTGTGACTTGGGTTATTTTTAGAGTTAGAGATACATCAACAGCCTTTTTTCGTATCATTAAATAGACTTCTGCAAACCAGTTTTAACATGATTTTCTTTTGTCAGGATAGACAATTTGCCTGGCCAGTGTGGTTCAGTGGTTGAGCATCAACCTATGAACCAGGAGGTCAGGTTTGATTCCCGGTCAGGGCACATGCCTAGGTTGTGGGCTCACTCCCCAAGTATGGAGCGTGCAGGAGGCAGCCCATCAATGATTCTCTCTCACTGTTGATGTTTCTATCTCTCCTTCTTTCTTTCTCTCTGAAATCAATAAAAATATTTTTAAAAAGATGGACAGTTTACTTAACTAAACTCCAAATGATAGAATTATACATCAGATACTGAAGCTAAATCTTGTTGCCATGGATGAGGTTTATTTTTCCCTGTAGGATAAATGCCCATAACTTGAAGGGATGGAGCATAGCATCTTGGCTTTGGAGGAGTCAGTGGGCATTTGGCTTGCATGGGGTTGCTTAGAGCAGGCTGTGCAAAGCCCTCCTGTGCTGTTGTTACTACTAGTTTATTGTTACTACTTGGACGCAGACCCCTGCTACCCAGTGACAACCTGCTTCCCTGGACCTCCAGCCACCCAGTCCAGATGGGAGGATGGAGTCCTCAGGCACCCCCTCTCCTCTGTCCTTGCTATGGTGTGGGGCTGCCCTGCCTCCCACCCCCCCTCCTTTCTAAACTGGTCCCCTGGCCCTCTCAGATTTCGCCATATGTTTGGTGAGGTCACCCTCGCCAAGACGGGGATGTCCTTGGGGGCATCTAGGCCCTCCACTCAGCGATCAGGTTGCCAGTTAGTTTCTGAGAGTGACTTCCAGGCTTCTTTCTATTCCTGTTCTCTCCAGGGAGGGATTTATCCTCCCAAGGCTGTGGCCACAGGTTCCAGACAGATGGCAGCTCCCGGGGGCACCCCCTAGGGCAGCTGCTACCTGTTATATGCTTATGCCCTGTGTGCGTTGTTTGTGGTGACTCACTGATGATGTGTGTAGGGGACTAATCACCAGGCCACACTGCCTGGCTTTGAGGCCCACCGCTGCCCCTCTGGCTGTGTGGCTCTGGGTAAGCCCAGAGATGTGGGTGCTGGCGGCTGGAAGGGGTACTGGCGGGCACCCCCTGGGGAAGGGGTGTGGCTGGGGTCTGGATGGCAGGTACTGCCAAGTGCGTGTATTGATGTGGATAAATGTGGAAGATGTCATGAATGGGAAAAGCAACTTACTCGAACACGTTTATAGAAACGTTTGTGTCATCCAATATGTAAAATAGTATTCTTTCTTGCCGCTCGATTCACAGATACATGGGATGCGAGCAAAGGCACCCCCTCTAGGGCCAGAGGTGTCTTGTGGGGAGGGCAGGTGCCCAGGTGGCCCATCTCTGTAATGATAGATTTCTTCCTGTTTGTCCTGGGAGGGGGGGATTCACATGGTACCTGAGAAAAGTGAACTAACCCTAGGTGCTCGCTGAGGAGGCTTTGCATGTGCATTCACCTGAGCCCCCACCACTGCGACCAAGAAGAACATTGCCAGTACCTCTGAGGGCCCCCTTATGTCCCTTCCCAGGTCGCACCTCCCCAGATTTGATAAATTTCTTTCTGGAAATGGTTTACAGCAAATTTGGCTCAATGCTAAGATTTGCCCCATGATGCCCCTGTGGATGGGTGTTAAATTTTTCTCTCTCTTTTTCTGGATCCTTGGTGTACTTCATGCTCATCATCATAGAGAGGAGGACCTGGGCAGACGCAGGGCAGTGGCCCAGGCAGCGGTGCGGCACGGGCAAAGATTCCATGGCGAAGCAGGGTCGCAGGCGGCCCGGGAAATCCTGAGAACAGTCTCATCTCTATGGGAGGTTTCCAGGCTGAGAGCCGCTTTTGGCCGAGTGTGCCAGAGCTGTCAGGGCTGGGACAAGGAGCTGCCCCAGTGGGTCCCTTCCATCCCCGCCTGTACCAAGGGCATTGGCGCCGCCTGGAAAAGCCGGTCATGTCCTGAGTAGCACGAGGCTGGGCCCGTAGCCCCTGCCTGCCCATTCTTTCCGGGTGACGAGCTGCCCATTGAGCCCATCACACTGGCCTGTTTGCGGCTCCTCTGTGGGTGGCTCGAGCCTCTCATTGTCCCAGCACAATAGTGGTGGCCCTGCTCGTGTGAAGAAACCGGGACAGGAAGCCCTGATCTAGGTCAGCCTCACTGCACGCCCAGCTTCCTGCTCTCTCTCCCTGGCTGTGCTTTGTCTCCCTCCGGTCTGAGGAGGCCGGAGGCTGGATTTCCCAGCAGCATCACAGGCCCTGTTAAAACATCGTCTAGGAACTCCTGGGCCCTGTCCCCTCCACGCGTTATCCTTTGAGAATAAAAATCAGCAGGTTACCAAGTGGCCCCAGTTGAGGCTCCTGCCATGTGTCAGGCACTGTGCCAGGCACATTCTATCCCTTCCTTTGGTTTCTGAGTGCCAGGCGCTAGACTCAACCCTGGGTGACAGCTGGGAATAAGGGAGGCAAGGTCCCTGCCCTCATGGAGCTTCCACTTACTTTATCCTGATACATTCTGGAAGGCAAGACACTATAATAAGTTCTCCGTATTTGGGAAAAATACACTGAGGCTCAAAGAAGCTAATGTACTTTCCTGAGGTCGCACACACAGCAGGGAGGAGAAGGACTGCCGTGTAAACCAAATCATCAGTTTCCAAACCTGGCCTCTGCTGTTGGATTAGGGTAAAAGTTTCCTTCCGGCCACGCTCCCTTCTTGTCTTGGCCTCTCTCTTAGGAGCTGGTGTAGATTGCTTAAACTTAGTCTTTTTGTTTGTTAAGTCCGCTTTTAATGCCAGACAGGAAGGTGATAAGTGCATGAAGACAGGAGGGCCTCTTGGAGGTGACATTTGAGCTAAGGCCTGATGAATGAGAAGAAGCTGGCCCAGAGGAGAGCTGGGGGAGAATATCCTGCTAGTCGGAGAGATGTGGATGTAGAGAGGGAATGAGCCATACCAGGGTCTGGGGGATAATCATTCCAGGTGGAGGAAAGAGCATGTGCAAAGGTCCTGAGGCAGGAATGTGCCTGACAGGTGGAAGGAATAGAGAGAATGAAGGTATGGCTGAAGATTATTGAGGTGTGGGGGGATGGAATGCTGGAAGGGGAGTTTAGAGAGATTAACTAGGACCTTATGGACTGTGGAAAGATTTAGAATTTTTAAAAGTATAGTGTAGAGAGTTTTAAGCCATGGATTGACAGGATCTGATTTACATAGTATTTAAAAGGATCCCTCTGGCTGTCTGTGTGAAGACTTTTGGTGGGGTGGGAGGCAGGGGGGACGGGGAGGAGGGGACTGCATTAGTCCAGGCAGGAAAGATGATGACTTTGGATCAGATGGGTGGCTAAGGAGATGGGGATCAGTGGTCGGATTTCTAATACATGCGGAGGGTGAAGAGGATAGCCTTTACTATACTAAGAGATGGATATGGAGTGTCAGAGAAAGGAGGTCAAGGATCAAGGACCACTGGGGTGGGCCGGTGGGTTGGCTGGAGCACCAGCAGAGGTGCCATTAACCAGGCTGGGAAGAGCTTGGTGGTGTGGGTTGGAGGGAGGATCAGGAGCTAGGCTTTGGATGGTTAAATTTGAGATGCCCCTTGGACATCCGGGTTGGCAGAAATCCGGGTAGGAGTCTGGATATCGGGGAGAAGTCCAGGCTGGGGATGTAAACACAGGCGGAGGGGCTGGTGGAGATTGCCCTGCAGTGAGTGGGACAGAGGCAAAGCTGCCTTGCTTTATGTCCCTGACTTTCCTCTCTGTGGCCCCCCATGTGGACACCTGCAGGTGACCACTCCTCATCACAGCCATGGGCGCCTCTCTGGGTGATGGGCAAGGATCCGACAGCCGTCTGTGGAGGGCCAGCCTCCTTCCTGCCACCTTCCCCTGTTTCCGTCCACTCTGGACTGTCCCCTCCATCTCCCCACCACTCAGAGATCTCCTCAGACAAGCGTGGTTGGATGAGACACCCACTTAATTAACCTGCAGCTGAGCTCTGACAGGGACAGTGTGTGCTCATCCGGCTCCCCCCTCCCGGAGTCCCTGTGTTTTAATCAGCCGCTGCAGGGAGGGCTCCTGCTGGCCACCATAGCTCATCTTGGCCCTGTGGCCGTGACAGGACCATGAAGTCATTTTTGCAGGGTCTCCACCTGGATGTTGCCAGGTCAACCTGGGACTGAGTCCTAGAGTCCAGACAAACCGGGTGGGTTTGCAGTGCATGACTGGCCTAGGTCTCCCTCCTGTGCTGTCTCCCATTTCCACCTTTCTGTCCCATATTTGTTGTGTCCCCTTGCCCGTCCACCGGACTTTCTCAGTAGCTCTTCCAGTGTCTGCTCTCCCACCCACACCAGCCAGGCCACCATCATATCATCTCTCAGCACGGCTGCACCCCTCTACTCTGGTCCCCCCACTTTCATGCTCAACCCCTAATATCCAATTCCTCACAGAAACGGAGGGCTATTTTGACAACATTTAAAAATTGGGAGACTTTACTTTTAAGAAATCCTAATTTCTGGCTTCTCTTGGAAAAATAACAACACCCCCCCTCCCCCCCAAAAAAACCTCAAACCCAGAACATCTGGTGATGTTGGGCCTGCTGCCTTCCCACCGGCCACCCTCGGAGGGGACAAGTGGCCACTCCTTCGATGGGTGTGCGCTGCCTGTTCCCCACAGACCCCACTGCTCCTCTCCTTTGTTGCCTGACACATCACCCAGGAGAGAAAGGATTTCTCTCTTCCGAGCCCCTGAAAAAAGTGATAGGACCAACTGTGGTCCATCCATACAGTAGGATCCTGGGCAGCTGTAAAAAGAGAATATGGTGCTTCCCTGTGTGATGACAGGGAGAGATAATAAATAAGTTATATTAAGTAGAAAAAGCAGGGCCAGCACATCCTGTGTTTGCTGCCATTCTTTGGAATGTAAAAAAGAAAAAGGAATAAGAATATTATATGTATAGCCCGGCAGGTATGGCTCAATGGTTGAACATTGACTCTCTCAGGGCGCATGCCTGGGTTGCGGGCTCAATCCTCAGTAGGTAGGGGGTGTGTAAGAGGCAGCTGACCCATGATTCTCTCTCATCATTGATGTTTCTGTCTCTCTCTCCCTCTCCCTCTCCCTCTATGAAATCAATAAAAATATATTTAAAAAAGAATATATGTACATATATGTATGTGTATGTACATGTATACCCACATGTGTGTTCATTTTTCCAGTTTTATTGAGATATATTTGACATATAACATCGTGTAACTGTGTACAATGTGTTGGGTTCATACAGGTATATACTGCAAAGTGATTATCACCACAGTGCAACTTTCAAGTATATAATACAGCATTAACTGTAATCACCGGGTATACATTAGATCCCTAGAACTTGTTCATCTTATAACTGGACGTTCGGACTCTTTGACCAGCATGTGTGTGCATTTTTTACATAAAGATCTTCTGGAAGGATGTACTAGGATCTAGTAGTGGTGGTTCCTGTGGGGGCTGGGGAGGGACTAGATGGATGGGGCCTGCAGTGTAGGAGAGATATTTTTTTGTATTTCTGAGCCATGTGAATGTGTTATTATTTAGAAATTAAACTTTTAGAAAAAGAAAAAAAGAGAAAGTGAATAATAGTCTGAGAGGGGCCCATGGTGGTGAAGCAGGGCAGGGCTCGGGGGTGTTTTCTGCATGGGGCCTGATGTAGTAGATACTCAATAAACATCTGTTGACTGGATGGAAGAGTAGTTTTTCCTGATTCGCTGCCCATGTCCCTGGACTGTGGTACTTCCTGGGTCCTACTTGGTATTTGAACTTATGACCTTTCTTTCGGGCCACCCCTGGGAGATCAAGGCGTGGACACTCATATCTTCCTGCTTCTCTCCTCCAGGCATTTCTGCATCGCATCCGGCAGAACGTGGTGGACTCAGCGGAGAAGGGCCTTACGGAGGACAATGTCAAGGTGTGGACACCTGAGCTGGTCCCTTTGCAGACTGTCCCTGCTGCTGTGTGCCTTGCTTCCTCCCTGAGCGATGCTTAGAGGGTGCTCGGGGGTCTGGGATGCCTCACTAGCAGCTGCTTTTGTCTTCCTGTAGCAGGCTCCCTGCAGCCCCCAGGGCCTCTCAGTCCTGTGAGCAAACTGTGCCTGGTGGGTCAGGAGGACTCAGCCTCAGGCTTCCACTCCCCAGCTCAGGACTTTCTCCCTGCTTAACATGACCATCTTGTCTTCTAGCTTCCTTGTGCCAAGCCCCCTGGCTTCCAGCCAGCGGAAAATCCCTTCCCAGGCGCCCCTGGGAGCCTGACACCTCCAGCCCCCGACCTGCACTGGGCATTGAATGTGCAGGCAGGGAGATGAATAATTGGGCCCGGCTTCGTTTTGGCAGTGGCTCTGGGGAGTTTCGGGAGGACGTCAATAGGCCTTCTGTGTGCACGGTGGAGGCCCCAGTGCTCCCCGGGCCTGGCTTTCTCGTGTGACCTCACTCTCTGGGAAGCTGCCTTCAGTCCTTGGGGCTCCAGGGTCCTGGTCCCAGGGGAGAAGGGGAGACAGGGCAGGGAGGGGTCAGAAGTGTGAGCCTGTATAGCACACAAAGGACTTGGTCAAGCAGGACTCCCCACACCGCCCCACCCGCCTGCCCACATGTCTTGATTAATCTGGACAGTGACCTGCACGTTGACAATTCTGAGCTCAGTGTTTTGGGTAAGAAAGCTGAGGCTTAGAGATGGAAAGAGACCTGTTCTGGGTCACTGCATGGCTGGTCCCTGATAGCACGGGGATCAGAACTTTTCATTCATTCATTCACTCATTCATTCAGCAAGTATTTACTGAGCACATACTGTTTATTATATCTCTTTATTACAATCTGTTACAACTTAAAAGTTATTATAATTTCAGATTGCAATTTATTACAGTGTGTGTGTGTGTTTTTTAAATTACCTCTTGCCCTGGCTGATGTGACTCAGTTGGTTGGACGTTGTCCTGTGCTGATTCAGTTCTGTCAGGGCACATGCCCAGGTTGTGGGCTCCATCCCCAGTAGGGCGCATGCAGGAGGTGGTTGATCAATGATTCTTTCTCATCATTGATGTTTCAATCTATCTCCCTCTCTCTCTCAGCATCAGTAAACTATTTTTTAAAATAGTGATCTTTTTATGAGGTATAACTCATATATAGTAAAGGTTGCAGTTCTAAATGTGGGCTCCTCTGTGTCCCATCCCAATAATGCCCCCTCCCCAAGGATAACTGCTGATTGGTTAGCATTAATTGATTTTGCCCGTCCTTGAATTTTATATAAAAATGGGCTCTTTCATTATATCTGGGGCCTTTTGCTCACTGTTATGTCTGTGAGATTTACCCATGTTGTTGACCCACTCTTTTTATTGCTGTGTAGTAGCATGGAATGAATGTACCACAGTTTACTCATCCATTCTCCTGTGGTGGATATTTGAGTTATTTCCAGGTTTGGCTATTATGACCGTTAATGTTACATCTTTTGGTGGACACAGGCTCTCAGTTCTTTTGGGTGTAAACTCAGGGAGACAGATATTTATTTTGAAATTTTACAGCCATTCCTTGAAGCAAGGGTAACAGTAGGATCTATCATATGAGTCTTTGACATAAGCAGAGAGATTCAACCATGTGATCTTGACAGATGAGAGAAGGAAAACTAACCACAGACGATGAGGGTGATTCGTCCAGCCACTTCTTGGGATGAGTGTCCCCCAGGATGAGCGTCCCCCAGGATGAGGCCCTTAGCACCTCAGCCTTCCCTACCCACTCTCAGGCCGTCTCTCTCTGCAGACTCTCTGGTGCATTCTCGGGTCCAGGGATCCACAGGGCTGATCTTCATTCTTTCAGGACTTGATTTAAATGTCACCTTCTCAGAGTGGCTGTCCCTGGCTTCTGTATTTAAATTTGCAAACTTCTTCTGCCCTGTCCTGGCACTTTCTTCCTGTTTTATTTGTCTCTTATTGCATCTAGAAAACTGTAGTTATTTGTTTGTTGTCTTTCCCCTTTCACTAGAATGTCACCTCCATGGCGTTAGACACTTGTCTGTTCCCTGCTGTGTTTCCAGGCCTCTAACAGTGCCTGGCACATAGTAGGTGCTCAGTCAGTACTTGCTGAATGAATAAGTGAATAAGAAACCCAAGAAGGAACCTTAAACTAGTAGTAACACTGGTTACCTCAAGCCACGGTGGGTGGAAAGTGGGGAGATGGTGGGAAAGGGACTCCTCACTGAATTTATATTACTGTGCTTTTAATTTTTGAATTATGTGAGTGCCTTCTTTAAAATTAAATTGAAAACGCATCTGTTTAAGAAGATTTGACTTTGGGTGGTGACCGTGAAAGGGACTCCTCACTGAATTTATATTACTGTGTTTTTGATTTTTGAATTATGTGAGTGCCTTCTTCAAAATTAAATTGAAAATGCATCTGTTTAAGAAGATTTGGGTGGTGGCCATTCAATGCAATATACAGATGCGGTATCATAGAATTGTATACCTGAAACCTATATAATTTTATTAACCAATATCATACCAATACATTTAATTAAAAATGCTTTTGTTTTTTTAAAAAAAGAAACAGAAAAAGCCATTTATGCAGTTTAAAATAACCTAAAGTAAATGAAAGTCTCCCCTGAGTCTCCTTCCCAGAGGCCCTTAAGTTACCAGCATGTGTCCTTGTCCAGGCAGTCCCTGCTCCTGCCAGCATGGAGAGGAGTGACCTTTTTGTGTGTTATTTTACACAAATGGGCCAATACTGGAATTCTGTTTGGCACCCTGATTCCCCCCACTCAGCAATATATATCAAGGATCATTCCATGGCCCATATCCATAAATCCAGATCTGCAGATTCTTTTTAGAGGCCACATAGTATTTTAGTATGTGGACTGTAGTTAATGGTGACCAGTCCAGATGATTTAACTATTTGATGAGTCCTCATTAATGAACATTCGGCCTTTCCCCAGTCTTTCGCTACTGCAGTAAGGCTGCAGTATATGTTTGTGGCCATTCACCCAGTTCTCATCCTTGGCACAGTTAACACTTTGGGCTGGACGATTGTTTGCTGTGGGTTTGGGGGGGAGGAGGGTCTCTCCTATGTATGATAGGACGGTTAGCAGCATCACCTATGAGATGCCAGTAGCATCTTCCCCCACAATTTGCGACAAACAAAAATGTCTCCAGGCATTGGCAAATGTCACTTGGGAGGCAAAATTGTTCTAATTGGAAATGACTGACTGGAAGGTCAAATTCTGAAATGTAGAAATGCTGGGTGAGAGAGTATGTGCATTTCAAGCTTTATAGATTCATTAGGGGACATAGGCACTCATATATTGGTTGTGAGAGTTGAAAGAGCATATGTCGAACATGCTTCCCTGTTGTATTTTCTTCTGCTACTTCATTTTAATGGTGCATTGAAGTACCTTGATTGCTTTAAAAACCAGTCATATGGTTGGCCATACCGGTTGTGGCCATGCTGAAGACTGAGATGAATGTCTAATAAATTCTCCGCACGCTGATGGTGCAGCTCAGTTCTGCTGCTTATCGTGTGTATGTGTGTGTGACCTTGGCAATCTTAATTATTTCCTCTGAGCCTCTGTTCTTCATCTACAAATGGGGGATAATGATGGTTTCTACCTCATGGAGTCAGAGTGAGGATTAGCTGCCATAAATGCATATAAAGTTCTTAGCACAGGATTAGGCATTAATCCCGTTGAGTTAATGTTGGCAATCTTTTTTATCATGGTCATTGTTTTTATTAGTGTAATCTGGCTCACTCAGTGTGTGGGTGTCCACGTCACCGCACTCTTGCTTGCTCTGGAGGTTATGCATTTATTTCATGCTTGATTTTGCTCGCCCTTGTGCCTTGATTGACACTGTCCTTGGGCCTCGCTTTCCCCGACAGATCCTGTTCTCGAACATCGAAGATATCCTGGAAGTTCATAAGGATTTCTTGGCTGCCTTGGAGTATTGTTTGCATCCGGAGCCTCAGTCTCAGCACGAACTTGGGAACGTTTTCTTAAGATTCGTGAGTACCATGCCCCAGCCCTGTCGGAGCCTACAGGTTTTGGGAAGTGGGCTTCTCCCCTGATTGACAAGTAGGGATCATCAGGCCTACATCCTTGGGTTGATAGAAAGACTCAAAGAGATAAAGCAGTGAAGTGTGTGGCATAGAGCAGTGGTTCTCAGTCATGGGTGATTTTGCCTCTGAGCATGTTTGGCTATTGTCTAGAGACATTTCTTACTGTTACAGCTTTGGAGCCCAGCTGGTGTGGCTCAGTGGTTGAGCATTGATCTATGAACCAGCTTTGGGGTTGCGGGGGGTGGGGGGTGGGGGCAGGTGGCTACTGGCTTCTAGTGGGTGGAGGCCAGGGATGCCACCAAACATCCTCTAATGCACAGGACAGCCCCCACGGCAGCATTATTCCACCTCAAATGTGAGCAGTGCCGAGAGTGAGAAACCCTGGTGTAGAATATGCTCTGGGTCCACATTGGCGCTTGCGGAGTCATTGTTGTCATCATCACTAACTCCCTTCTCTAAAGCAGCGGTCGCCAACTGGTGGTCTGCGGACCACACACACAAAAAACTAGAGCTCCCCATGCTGTTATTGAGCAGTGAGGGAGCTAGTGTTCAGAACAGCTCCTGGCACACAGTAAATGCTCAATAAATGTTGGATGCGATTGCCCTGGCTGGTGTTTCCCAGTGGTTAGAGTGTTGGTTAGAGCACTAAAGGGTCTCCAGTTTATTTCCGGTTAAAGGCATATACCTGGGTTACAGGTTCAATCCCTGGCTCCGGTTGGGGCATGTGTAGGAGGCAACCAATCAATGTGCCTCTTGAACATCAATGTTTCTCTCTCTCTTTCCCCTTTCTTCTTTCCTTCCCTTCCTCTTCACCTCCCTCCCTCCCTTCCACTCTCTCTAAAAGAAAATAGTAATAGAAAAAATATCTTTGGTTGAGGATTAACAAAAAGAATGTTGGATGATATCTTTCTATTCATTTAATCACCATTCCTTAGTGTTTGGAACAGAATAAACACGAGAACATGGTCGGGCACAGGGGAGATGGCCACTAGTGGAGGGTGCTGAGCAGAGCAAAGACGTGATCTGCTTTGGGTTCAGAGGGCCCTGTGGCTGCTGCGAGGGGGAGTGGACTGTGGAGGTGCAGGGAGAACAGGAAGAGGTCACTGTGCCGTCTGAGATGATGGTGCCTGGACAGGGTGGTAGATTGGAGATGGTGAGAAGGGGTGAGTAGGAGTGGATGAATGAGTTAATGTGAGTGACGCACTTAGATCCAGGCAGGCACTGAGCTGATGCTGCATGAGTGTCAGCCGGGGGCGTTATTCCAGCTGGGGCACCAGGGAAGGCTTTCAGGAGGAGGTGGCATTCTTGGGGCTGGCCATGAAGTGATGACATCTCAGGGTGGGATAGTCCATACTTTAGCCAGTATGGGGGAAGAGGTCCTCAAGGTGCATTATCTGTTTGCCAATAACCCCAGGCCACCCAGGTCCCCTGACTTTGGTGCTGGAGCCTCAGAGGTGTGGTGAGCAAGTGTCACTATTCATCATTGAGATTCTCTGGATCCTGAGTGTCCACTTGAGCTCTCCCCACTCTCTCTACAGGATTCCTAACTTGTTCAGAGATGCAGGGGACAGACAGATGGAGGAGAGGGTGGGGAATTTACTGCCTGGGAGGCAACCTCTTCTCCATACCTTCTCCTTCTCCACTGCCCAGACCCTCCTCATGTAGCCTCATCAGATTGGGCATTGACGGGGACAGTGCTTCCCATCAGAATCCTGGTGCACCGATGGTGAAGTTCAAGTCTGTGTGGTCATTGTGGGGCAGGACCTTCCCTGAATCTTGAGAACCCATCACACATCCTGCCTGGTCCCTCGAGATCGCGTTTTTTTAGAGGTTGGTGCCTGACCTTGCCTCCTGGCTCTGCTGCTTCCCAGCTCTGTGATGCTGGGAGAATGACTTCCCCTGGCCGTGCCTCAGTTTCCTCATCTGTAAAGTGGAGGTAGTGAAACCCACCTTGTAAGGTGGTTGAGAGAATTAATGAAAGTAGCAGCACCTGGCATATTAATAGTGCTCAGTGTATGTTTGCTTATTTGCACTATGTACATATTTGCTCATGGGACCCAGCACTCTGGCATCTCCCAGCGTTGTCTGGGGCACTTGGTGATCTATTAGACTCTGCCAGGCCCTGCCAGTTCCTGGGACCTCACTCTCGCCACTGCAGTCACACTGGCTTCCTCGCTGTTCTGGAACACAGGGAACCCGTGCCTGTTGAGTGTGTTGTTCCCTCCGCCTGGCCGGTTCCCTCAGGCGTCCCTGCGACTTTGTCCCTTCCTGCCTTGAAATCTTCACGGAAATGCCCTCTTCTCTGTGAGCTCTTTCATGCCCACTCTGTTCAGAATTGTCACGCTCCTTCCAGCGCCCCCGCCCCCACATACACTTATTCTTGTCAGTGGTCCTTATCACCCTCTGATACATTGGATATTTTGCTGCTTTTTGTTCCTTGTCTGTTCCTCCTGGAATATCAGCAACAGGAGGGTAGGGACTTTGTCATGTCCACGGCTCTGTCCTTGCATCAAGAATAGCAGGGGACAGACAGCTTACTCAACAGGCAAGCAACCTGAGAGAAAGGTTAAATCCAAGGTCATGCCTATATAGGTGGAAGAAGTGGGATTTGAACCCTCCTAATGGCAAAGCCAGACTTCATTGATTCATACTAGTACACTGTTTGTAATTTCTGCTATATCAGGGTACCCTTCATATTATTATTTGTTTTATCATTTAAGAAATAGATTTACTTGAAAAAAACCCCCACCTTAAATAGACATTTAAAAAGGGAAATTTGCATCATCATTGGAAATGGAAAATGATTGCTAAAAATAGAAGGTAACCTTAAAAAGGAATGCAATAGAAACCAAACTGAGTTACCGCATTCTGTCTAGAAACTCCCCCACCTGGGGTTCTGAGCCTGAGGCCTGCCCGGTTAGATCAAAGGGAAGATGAACCCTGTTGGATGGTGTTTGAGTCATATCACACCAAGCTGAGATAACTGGAACAATTGAAAAAGGAGTCAGCTTTCTCCTGTGTGATTCAGTGTTTTTAAGTCAGAACCATCATTTTAATTGGAAATGTCACCCCCGCTTCCCCCGCCCTCATGGAAGAGCACGCTGACTACTTTTCATAAGCTGCTGTGGGCTGGGCTTCTGGAAGCTGGAGATTTGCGCACAGGTGGTTGGAAGCAGCTGAAAAGGAGGTTGCGCACTCCCCACCGGGAGGAACTCTGCTTCAGGTCTCCTGGAATTGCAGCAATGGGGTGGGCCTTTGCACCCTGCGGTGCCAGTCCCTGGACATGGGCTGTCCCAGGAGTGTGTGTAAAGCTTCAGGCCCATGGGTGCCTCTGTCCTGATGGGGCCCACGTGGCCCACCACGGTGTCCACCACAACCCCAGGGCAGTGTCTCCAGGCCAGCCTCATATCCAGGCTTGTTCACTCCCTGCTGAGGCGGCATCCGGTGCTGAGGTTGTAGTTGGGCACAGAGCTCTGTGGACAGGCTCCAGGAGAGGGAGGGCAGCAGTAGACCCAGCAAGGGTCCTGGTGGGCGCCACCCCCTCTGTGGACAGTGGGAGAATCCCTCACCCCCTCACCCTTGACTCAACCGCTGCTACTGACGTGATCACAGACTAGACCTGAATGAACGTTCTCTTGGTGCGGGGCCCTGTTCTTAGTGCTTTGTGGATATGAATTCATGAAAACTCCCTAACCACTTTAAACAGTGGGTACTGTTATTATACCCACTTTACAGGTGAGGAAACTGAGGCCCAAAGAGGTTAAGTCATTGTGCAACCTTACACAGCCAGGAAGTGGGGCCAGGATTTGAGTCCATGTAGTTTGACTCCAGAGTTTGTGTTTTTTCACCATCTTACGTGATAAAGTCTCCTGAATACGTACTATGCACCTATTGTGCCAGGCACGGTACTAGGCCCTGAGGATGCTGCCCTGAATAAGACAGATCTTGCTCCCTGCTGCTATGAGGCTCACAGTGTAGAGAAACAGAGGGTGAGGGAGTTAACAGAGGCGTCATTTCAGATGGTGACGTGGGCTGTGAAGATGATAAATGCAGGTGTGAGAATGAGTGACTTTACTCAAGGTTGACATTGGGAGGTGGGGACTGGTGGCTGGATTTAGCAAGTTAAAGCACCCAGGGCTGCTGAGTAAATGTGGATTTCAGGTGAATGACAAATCAATTTTTAGTATGTCTCATGCAGTATTTGTGACATACTTAAAAGTTACTCATCTGAAATACTGAAATGAGAACTCAACTGGGTGCCCTATGATTTATCTGGGAACCCTGGTCAGGGTGGGCCTCTGTGAGGTGGTGAGATGGGATGATCTGGGGAAGGGCAGGGACCCTGGGGTGGGAGCAGGGAGACAATGGTGGCCAGAGCAGAGGAGCGATGGAGGGTCTGGGATGTCATGGGGGCCAGCGCCTGTGGGAATTTTATTCTGAGTTTTTACAGGGAAGTAGTGTGGTCTGAGTTACAGTTGAGCCTCCTCTCCCTGCAGTTGTGTGGATAGGGTGGGGAGTCCCTTGCAAAAGTGAGACTGGGATCTCATGCTCCCCTCCCCACTGCAGGAGATGTCCCATAGCTCACTCCTTCCTTGCGCTGAGTCCCAGTTATTCAGGGTGTGAAGTGAGGGGCTCAGAGCAGAGGGTCTCCCTGGAGCCAGTGTCACCCCCCAGGTACTGAGGACGGCAACCACCACCTCTGATAGTC
Source organism: Myotis davidii (assembly GCF_000327345.1). Classification (NCBI taxonomy): domain Eukaryota; kingdom Metazoa; phylum Chordata; class Mammalia; order Chiroptera; family Vespertilionidae; genus Myotis; species Myotis davidii. Next base: position 181,665 of record NW_006296797.1, on the reverse strand, counting down.
CTTGAGTCCTCTCTGGGGGCGTGGACCCTCTCCCCAAGTTGTCAGCTGACAGCTGGACCCTTCTCCTCCTTCACAGCCCAAATCCACAGCCATGTGTTCCCTGCCCACCACATCTGTGTGTGCACAACTGTTTGTTTCTTCCTTCCTGGAAAAACAGTCAAAGCCTCTGTGGGGGCCCTGGGAGGAAATTGAACACTTGGATTCTTAGCTGTCAAAAGCAGCATTTCCAGATTGCAGGGTCTCCGGCCCGAGACACAGCTGGGTTTGGGCTCAATGAAAGGACACGGGAGTGATGGACCTGGGGTTGGTTCTGAAGAGGGGTGTTGTCATTTCCGAAATTTAACTTCTCCAAGCCTCAAGCCTCGGTCCCTTCAGCCCTTTTCACAGGCTGAAGGAGAGGATGACATTGCAGAGTGTCAGAGAAGGGGCTCAGGGGACCAGGAATGACACAGCTGTGGTGATCTTATCACTTACTCCCTCTCCTGCATCTGTGGCAGACATCGCTAATCAATCAGGACATTCTACCTCAGTGCTCCCTGGGGCACCAGTGTTCTTCTCACCAGTGTTCCAGCCAGCAGTACCTGTTAATTGCTGTTGGCATGTGACAATAAACAGATTTGTCTCTGCGTTCTAGCCCAACCCCTTCACGTACTGATGGAGATGGACAGGGAGACCCTGGCACTCACTAGGCTGGGGCCCATTCTGTCATTTTCTTGCTCTTTTCAGAGTGTGCCTGTATCAGTGCTGTATTTACTGCAAGTGACAAAAGTAAGAACTCAGGTAGGCTTCAACACAAAAAGACTGCGTGGCTCATATAAATGAAATGTTCAGGAGTGTGCGGGCTTCAGGCATAGCTGGATCCAGGACCCCGCTCTGATGTTTTAAGGACTTGATCTGTCTCTAGGCTCTGCTTTCCTCTGTATTGGCTTCATTCTTGAGGGGTAGGGGGGAGGGGAGTGGATGCCCCACAGGGTGGCAGAGGTGCCCTCAGTGTTTCAGGCTGTCATTGACAGCTCAGCAGCCACAGCTCAAAGACAGCCTCTCTTCACATTGATTCTAGCACGAGTCCTTGAAGGCTGGCATTGGCCCAGCTTTGCTTGGCTTGGCCTTAGTGACATGCTCACCTGTGGTGCCTGGGAGTGGAGTGGGGTCAGTGGCTCTGAGTGTAGAGGAGGCTCCTCACGGGAAGAATTGGGAGCTGTGACCAGAACAGAATGGATGCTGGGTGAGTGAAACAACAGATGTTCCAACGAAGAGCCGGGGCAGTGCTTGTGGTGGGCCCAGATCTTCTGGAAGGAGCCTGGGGCTGGTTTGAGGGCTGTCAGGCCGCTCTCAGTTCCTCCTTCTGCTTTCTTGCTTTTATTCATCAAATAGTCATGATGCCTGCACTCTACTGGGGACTTCAGTCCCCCCTGGCACCACAGCAGTGACCTCGGCAAGCCCTGCCCCCGTGGAGCTCACAGTGCAGGGAGTGGATGGGGGAGGTGGGCAGTGCCTGAATGAGGAGTAAGACTCCGTCAACTCAGCTCCCTCTGTATTCACTCTGCTCTTTCTTGCTTTTATTCATCAAATAGTCATGATGCCTGCACTCTACTGGGGACTTCAGTCCCCCCTGGCACCACAGCAGTGACCTCGGCAAGCCCTGCCCCCGTGGAGCTCACAGTGCAGGGAGTGGATGGGGGAGGTGGGCAGTGCCTGAATGAGGAGTAAGACTCCGTCAACTCAGCTCCCTCTGTATTCACTCTGCTTGTGTCTTTTTTTTTTTTTTTTTGCCATCAAACCTACCTATCTGCTGCACCACTCTGTCATAGACAGACTCACCAATGCAATAATGAATCTGCTGACACCTTGATGATGGTAATAGTAGCCACAGCATCAATAACAGCCATAACAATGGCTAACATGTAACGAGCACTTACTAGGCACGATTTTAAGCACTTGCTAGGAATTCACCTGATAATTCTTACAACAACCTCATGACGGGGCGGTCATTATTGTCTATAATTTATAGACAGGAACACAGAGGCTCTGAAACATTACGTGCCTTGTCCAAGGCCACAGACTCAGGCTGCGAACCTGGGTGGTCTGGCTGCAAAACCTGCACTTAACAACGTGCAGGGTTGATGTTGGTAGTGATCATGGGGGCTTCCAGTATCTTACCTCTGAACAATACTAAAAGTAGGGTCTGCAGACCCTGAAAGCCCCGGCCCTTGGCTGCAGAGCAGTTTTTTTTCCTAAAGCTCCTTACATAGGGTTGGGAGCTCCTGCTCTCATGCATGTGTCTGCATTCAGGGCCCAGCCCTTCCTGTAAAGCCCTACAGGCCCCAGACACAGGCCGATTCCTGTCACCTACAACAAGCAAAGTCCTCTCCCTCTTCTCTGCAGCCGTCTCACCATGGCCTGTCTGCAGCCGAGGCCCTGGTTCCAGATGTGTCTGGCAGCCTCCCTCACATCTTTTTATTTGTGCCTGAGTGAACTCCTGCAGTCCAGACTTTTTTACCCATCCCCACTGTCCTTGATTGGAGACAAGTGGAATTAGAATGAAGGTCTGCTTGGGCAGTGTGGGGGTGCTGGGGTCCCCTCTTCTCCCTTCCTGCCCTTGTGCGTATGAGTGTGTCAGGGTCTGGGTGGGTTGCAGACACAGCGTGAGGCGTTGCAGTTGGTGACTCAGTGCGTGTTTCTCTGTGCTCACTGTATTGGTGGTGTTGTTTGGAGCATGTAGCTTGTGTATTATGATGCTTCAGGTCGTTTGGTGGTTCTGTGGAGTCTGTATTAGGGATTTTTGTCCCTGACCTGTGTACACTTTGGATAATGGTGGCATTGTTCGTTTTGGCATTCCCTCCTATTAATTCACTTTTATTGATTGAGTTTGTGTTTGTGGCTAGTACTTTTAGAGTGTTTTGAAATGTTGTAAGTGTTCATTATATACCAGGCTCTGTTCTCCTTGTTTTATATACACTGTTATTTAATTTTCCAATAGCCCAGGTAGTGGGGGTAAGGGTGGGGTGTCTGTTATTATGTTCATTTTACAGATGAGGGAATTGAGGCATAAGTAGGTGAAACAGCTGCCCCAAGGTCACTCACTACTTAGGAAGCTTGGAGCTGGGTTTCTAACCCAGATGGTCTGGTTCTATAGTCACTGTGCACTTCATTATGCTGCAGTGCCCCTTGGAGCTTTGTCCGTGGGTCTGTGGCTCGAGATTTGTACCCATA
>NW_006296797.1:173027-173836 GCF_000327345.1 Myotis davidii | reverse complement strand
GAAAGGCTGAGCCCCTGGACCTTGGGAAGACAGACTCTGTCCCCATCCCCATCCCCATCCCCATCCCCATCCCCATCCCCATCCCCATCCCCATCCCCATCCCCATCCCCATCCCCATCCCTATCTCTATCCCATGCTGTGTGACCTTGAGCTGGAAGTTGGCATGGATATTAAGAGAGAGAGAATCCTGGTTCTGCCCCTTCACTAGGTGGGGTGGGTATAATACAGTAATTGTCATGCCAGGTTATTGTGAGGGTTTAATGAGGTTACCCTCATTCATATCCGACATGCTCAGCCACACTCGTGCTGGCCATCAGCTCTGGTTGTGAGCACTTTGCTGCTCAGGCCGTCGGCTCCGATGGTGCACACAGAGCCCCCGGAGTGCACTGGGTGTGTTGGGGCAGCTGATTGATTCTGAAACCCATTCTCTCTCCTCTTTGGTTTCCTCTTTCCTGCAGCCACCCATCAGCAGGATGACTGGGGGCTTGTTTAGAGACAAGATGAGCTGCTTGTTTTGCAGAACCACCCCTTCCTTCCTTTGCTGCTTGGGGTCTTCTGCCCATCCCCCAGCCCAAGGTGGAGGCCCTTCACCCTCCCTGCCCAGTGGCCTTACCCAGGACATCCTTGTTGGGGTTTGGCCAGTTGGGAGGCAGTGTTCTGTGAGATTTTTGGAACCTAGAATGCTTGGTGGAGAGCTTCCTGCTAAGAAGGCTCCAGTCCTTTCAACTTCCGGAAGCCTTGACTGATGGTTACAGATCTGATGACCCACGGGTGACCTCTAGGCTGGAAAGACTCCAACTTTGGATTTA
>NW_006296797.1:115804-172961 GCF_000327345.1 Myotis davidii | reverse complement strand
GCCACTGCTGTGTGGCAGTGACCAGAGATCTACTTGTTCCCCCAAATTCTGGAGCCAGTCTTGACTCCTCTAGTTCATATATACAGGGCGTAGCACATAGTAGGTGTGCAGAGTTTATTCAATTAGCAAGTATTCATTGAGGGCCTACTGTGTGCCAAGTATTCATTAAGGGTCTACTCTGTGCCAAGTATTCATTGAGGGCCTACTGTGTGCCAGGATCTGAGGATACTTCATTGAACAAGACAGATATATTCACTGCCTTCAGGAAACTGACTGCCAAGTGGGAAGACAACGGATAAACAAATAATCTGGATAATCCAGATTGTGAGAGCCCTATAAAGAAAATGACAGGTGTGTCGGCGATAGAAAATGCCTGAGTGGCTTCTTTAGCTAGGGTAGCCCAGGTGTCATTTGAGGAGGTGGGAGTTCGGAATGGTGGGAGGTAGCCAGGCCTCCCGGTAGAGTGTTCCAGGTGGAGAGAATGGCAAGTGCCAAGGCCCCGACATAGAAAGGCGTGGCAGGTTTAAGGAGTAGCTAGAGGGCCAGCGAGGTGAGGTCACAGGAAGGCAGGGTCACTTATCTGATCCTTGAAGGTCTTAATAAAGCGTTATATTTCATTCCTAGTGTAATAGACCACCATCGGTGTGACACAGTCTGACATTTGTTTTAATCGTAAAATTGCACTTTTATTGAGCCCTTACATGTGGTGAACCCTCACATTCTTAATTCCTTTAACCCTCATGACAACCCCATGAGTTAGGGACTGTTATTCATTCCACCTTACAGGTGAGGAAACCAAGGCATGGAGAGGTCAGGTAACTTGCTCAAGTTCACAGCTGGAACTTCAGAGCCAGGTTCAAGCCCAACCCACCTGGCTTGAGTCTGTACACTTGCCCCTGGGCCATGCTGCTGCCTGCAAGGTTACTCAGGCCATGGGTGCAGAACTGGCGCAAAAGTAGAGGCTGAGAGACCTGCCGCGAGTGGGAGCCTGTGTACCTGACATCCCGCCGGCTCTGTAGGCTCCCAGGGTCCGCTCCTCCCCGGCCCACAGGCCTAGTTGGCAACACACTTCAGAGCGTCTCTGCCTGCCATGACCTGTCTCAGGCTCTGTCCTTGTCTTGCAGAAGGACAAGTTCTGCGTGTATGAGGAATATTGCAGCAACCACGAGAAGGCCCTGCGGCTGCTTGTGGAACTGAACAAGATCCCCACCGTGCGTGCCTTCCTCTTGGTAAGTGACCCGTCACCCCTGCCCCCTCTTCTGTTCGCTTCAGCCTTGTGCATCGTAGGCTAAAGAGAACTTCATGCTGCCACCTCCATGCTGCCCGATCCCTTCCTCTGCCAGAGTAATCTGTCTAAAGCAGTGATCGCCAAACACTTTCTCTAAAGGGCCAGAGAATGCATACTTTTGCCTTTGTGTGTCATACAGCCCCCGTATAGCACATAAACAGCCATAAATAAAATGTAAAGCAATGGGCATGGCTATGTGCCAATAAAGCTTTATTTACAAAAACAGGCAGAGGGCTGGATTTGGCCGTAGGGCCAAGTTTGCCAAATCCTAGTCTAAAGCAGTGATTCTAATGAGAGTGGTTCCAGAGGTAATGATGACTGTATTATTTGGGTTATTTAATTACAAGCGAAAGAAATCCAGTTAAAATTGGCTTTTAAAAAAAAAGGATTTACTGATTCTTTTCCTGGGAAGATTAAGACCTGAGCGGGCTTTAGGCACAGCAGCATCTGGGTGTTCAGATGATGTCATTAGGAATGTGTCTCTGGACTCTGCTTTTCTCTGTCTTGGCTCCATTCCCAGGCAGCTCTCCTCAAGTGGTGTCAGTGTGGTCTTCAGCAACTCCACACGTATACCCACTCAATAGCAGCGCAGCTCCAGGGTAAAGAAAATTCCTCTTTCCCAACAGTCAGGCCAAAACCCTGGGTCTGACGCTCAATGGCTTCGCCTGGCTACAGAGCTTATCCCTGAACCAGTTGCTGTAGATCAAGCAGGTCAAACTCAAAGGCTAACCCGGGTCAAATAAACAAGGTTTAAGTGTAGGTGGGCCGCAAAAAACAAAAGCTTCAATTTTCATGGAAACATAGGTTTATTTTGATAGAGACATGCTGAATACAAAGGGCTGCAATAAATGAGTCATCGTTAATGTAAAATAATAGAGCATTTTAATAAAAATCAATATATTTTCTTGAATATTAACCTACCAGACACGGAATAACTGCACAAATTAATAAGCATAACGCAAATAAACCTATTTTTCTTGTTCCCTTAAAGCGAAATATTTCCTGTTGCACACACCAAACAAGTCAGTACAAGACTAAGGATGTGGCAATCGGCTGCTAAAATATTCGCTGCTAGTATTAGTGGAGAAAAACGGTGTGCCTGCGCGTAAGGCGCGGAAGAGAAATGAATGCAGCACGATTATAGTAATCAGTCATTAGTGAACGTTGTAGTTCGTTATTAATCATTATGTATAACAGGATATTGTAAAAATTAGATTATGAAATTTTTAATAAATTTCATTTATTAAAATGTTTCTTACCTACCGTTATATTGGCTGGGCCGCAAAAATATTCGTTGTGGGCCACATGCAGCCCTTGGGTGCGAGTTTGCCAAGCTTGCTGTAGATAGAGGGATTGGTTAGGGCTCTGATTGGTCCCTTCTGAGCTGGAGGGCGGGGTCAACTCCCACATATCACAGGCCCTAAGGGTGTGGTGGATCCTTAAAGAACAGTTTCTACTTGTGGAAGTAAGTTGGGAATGGATGTTGATCAGGCAAAGCACTAGACATCCGTGCTGGCCTTCCCTACCACTGCAGAGAGCTTCCCTGGTGTGTAAAGTGGGTTCTCATTTGTGATCTCCTTGGGGCTTGACCAGCCACCGTTGTGTATGAGTTAAGATACATGTGTGCTTGGTGGCATTTCCAGACATCCCAAATAGCAGTGGTTTAAACAAAGTAAGCATTTATTTCTCTCCCATGTTAACGTGATGTAGACAGTCTGGGGTTTCCAGTGTCAGGGGCCAAGGCCCTAGACCAGTGATGGCAAACCTTTTGAGCTCGGCGTGTCAGCATTTTGAAAAACCCTAACTTAACTCTGGTGCCGTGCCACATATAGAAATTTTTTGATATTTGCAACCATAGTAAAACAAAGACTTATATTTTTTGATACTTGTTTTATATATTTAAATGCCGTTTAACAAAGAAAAATCAGCCAAAAAAATGAGTTCGCGTGTCACCTCTGACACGCGTGTCATAGGTTCGCCATCACTGCCCTAGGGTGTGCCCTCATTAATGTGGTCTAAAAAGACCTCTTCTCTCTTCCACATTCAGGTAGTGGGAACTGCATTCAGGTAGTGGGTGGGAAGGAAGGACTGCCTTTCTCCTTGTAAGGGTACAACAGGTAGTGGGCACACATCTCTTCCACTCACATTCCATTGGCCAATACTTGGTCACATGCCCACACCTTGCTGCAAGGGAGGCTGGGAAACGTAGGCTTTATTCTGGGCAGCCAGGTGCCTAGTTGCAAATCCTGTTGCTGTGGAAGATTATGTTAGGGGACACCTCAAGCCTTTGCCGAAGGTGATTTTGATGACTTCAAAATATTACGCGACTTTTTAAGAGTACATATTTAGAAAATGATTGAGCTTCTTAGGGGTTTGAATCTTGGTCTTTCACCTCTAAATCCCCTACTCACTCAGTCCCAGCCCCCAAAACTGTTTTATCTCCTGACAACACATACAGAATCCAGCAAATAAAAGAACAACAATTAACTGACATGCCATAAGGAGTGTTAACCATGTGTCCAGAGAGCTAAGCTATATAATAGAATTCTTGAATACTTTTCCGTAATGCAGTCTCCAACAAAGTATTTCCAGAATTTTGATTCAAAAATGTATGTTTCCTGCACTTGTAAGTTCCTGTTGCTTGGCCCACTTCCAGTGAGCATCTGAGGAAGGGCAGGCTGGTTGACTGATTTCCACTTTTGTCGCAAGTGCCTCAAGCATTCGGGACTGATGCTTTTCATCATTGCTGGTAGCTGTGTCTTTACGTTTCTAGTTTTGCACGTACCTTCATAAAAGAGTCTTGGCGAAAAGCAAAAACAAAGTCATATCTTGTAAGACCACACACATGACCGTGTTTCTGTGACTGACCTTTTGAGTTTCAGGCAGCACCCCTTAGCATGCTGGCTCAGAGCCCCACCTTCCAGGGATGCCCCCTTGGGCTCAGCTGTGTGTTGGGCAGCAGGAAGGTGTTTCTGGGGATGTGAGAAGGGAAGAGCCTCAATTTTTCTGTCCTTCCTGCCCCTTTCTCTTGCAGTCTTCCTAGTGGTCCAAACTGACCCTTTCCTAGCAGCAGCTGGGCTAGGCCAGCTTGGGAGGGGGGAGGACATGTGGGGTGCCAGCACACATGCCATCTGTCTCCCTCTTTGCTGGCATCTCCCTGCGTTTGGCCACCTGCAGAAGTGCCATCTCATGTCTATCATGGGCTATTAAGGCGTTGGGAGCACACAGAATCTGGCTTTCCATTCACGATGTGCTGTGCTGTGCACTAGTTGAAAGAAGGGGCGAGAACTGTCTTTCTGTGCCTCAGTTCCCTGTCGGTAAACTGGGCATCATTCATTCATTCATTCATTCATTCAACAGCTTTTTATTGAGCACCTACCGTGTGGTAGGGATCGTACTAAGTACGGGGATGCAACAATGACCAAGGCAAGAAAAGTCCCTACTGACATGGAGTGGCTGTTCAAGCAGGGCACACCTGCATGTCATGTGGCATTAAGTTCTCTGCAGGAAATGAAGTAAGTTAAGGGTGACAGGATGCTCTGGGGGATTAGGGTGGTGCCTGCTATTTTAGGTTGGTCTTTGGAAAACAGTGTCTTAGGTGACACTTCAGCAGAGACCTGGAGAAAGTATGAGAGAGGCAAGGGGTATCTGGGGGAAAAGCTTTCCAGGTAGAGGAACTGCAAGCGCAAAAGTCCTGAGGTAGGAGTGTGTTTGAAGAAGAGCAAGAAGGTCAGGGTTGCCGGAATGGAGAGCGTAAGAGGAAGAGTGGAAGGAAGGAAGGCTAGATAATGAAGGAGCATTTAGACAATGAGGATCTGAGATTTTTACATAGCTTTTTTTATTGCAGTCTAGCATACATGCCGTGAATATACTCACAGCATGATGAATATTTACATATGTGTACTCCCATGAAACCACCTTAGAGGTAAAGATTTATTTATTTTTAAAATTCTTTATTGTTTAAAGTATTACATGAGTCTCCTTTTCCCCCCATTTGACCTCTCCCTGGCCGCTCCCACCCCCCAGCACATGCCCTCATCCCCCTACTGTCTGGGTCCATTGGTTATGCTCATATGCATGCATATAAGTCCTTTGGTTGATCTCTTACCCTCTCACCCCCCGCCTTCCCTCATAGGTTGGACAGTCTGTTTCATGCTTCTATGACTCTGGTTCTATTTTTGTTCATCAGTTTGTGTTGTTCATTATATTCCACCAATGAGTGAGATCATGTGATATTTCGAGGTAAAGATGTAGAACATTCCCTTCACTGTAGAAGATTCCTCGTGTCCTTCCTCTGCCATGCCCCTCTCTGCATCCAGAGGTAACCACTATCCTGCTTTCTCTCACCAAACGTTCGTCGTGCCTGTTCTGGAATGTTTCACGAATGGCATCATGCAGGATGCTTTTGTGTCTGGCTTCCTTTGCTCAGCATAATGCCTGCGAGATCTGTCCATGTTGGAACGTGTGGCAGTTTAGAATATTCAATTTTAGTCTGAGTGGGACGGGAAGCCTTTGGTGGTGATGAGCAAAGGAATGACTTGAACTGATTTGCATTTTGAAAGGTCTGCCTCCTGGCAGTGTGAGGCTGGAAGCAAAGGGCACAGGGGAACTGGTACAGGTGTCCCGGGCTGCCATTAACAATGACCACAAGCTGGGTGGTTCAAACGACAGAATTTATTCTTTCGCAGACTGGAGGCCGGAGGCTGAGATAAGGTGCTGGCAGGCCTCTGGTCCCTGCGAAGGCCCCAGGGGAGGGGCCTGCCTTTCCTCTGCCAGCTTTCGGGGCCTCAGGGGCTCCTTGGCTTGTGGACACGTAACTCCAGTCTCTACCCCGTCTTCATGCGGCCTTGTTCCCTTGTCCTCTCCTCCTCGTATAAGGACATGGGTCAGATGAGGTAGGGCCCACTCTAATCTAGTGTAACCTCCTCTTAATTTAACTAAGCATATTCATAATGACCCTATTTCAAAATTAGGACACATTCTGAGATTTGGGGTGGTGTGGCATTTTCAGGGACACTATTCACCCCACCACAGGGCTGCTGCAATAGTCCAGGCAGATGATGGTGGCAGGATGGGGCAATGGTGGTGCTGCCAGGGGTGGTTGGAGTCATAGGGAGTTGGAGGGTCCGGCTGACTGATCTGCAGGATGGTTGGTATTGGGGAGTAACTGAATGAGAGGAGTTAAAGATGGCTTCAGGGTTTGGGGCCCAAACTACTGGGAGGATAGAGTTGAAGTTTCCTGAGGTGGTAAAGGCTGGGTTAGGAACAGGTAAGAGAGGAAAATTTAAAAAGGCCATTTTGGAGACATCCAGGTGGGGATCTGGGAAGGGAGGGGCCAGTCTGGAGATATAAATCTGCACGTCGGTAGATAGGATGGTGTTAGGGCGATGGGCCTGGGAGAGGTCAGCCAGGGAGCAAGCATGGGTAGAAAGGAGGACCCAGGACCGCGCAGGGCATGCTGCCATAGGAGGTGCGGAAGCTGAGGAAGTTGATACCACCTGAATCAATTCTGTGAATTAGGAGGGCTTAAAGGGATAATTTTCAAACGTTCTTCCCATAGTGCCTGGAGTGTAATCTTCATAGAATAGTGAATGGTAGCTCTGTGTATGTTTGCTTTTATTCTTAAAAAAGAAAGAAAGGGAATCAAGCGAAACAACAATCTAGGGGGTGTGGGAGAAGCCTAGCTGGTGCTGTGACAGTCCTGTGAAAACTCCTTGATTCTGGACAAAGAGACAGGCCTTTCTTCGGCCAAGCCCTGGGGGCTTCTGGAAAGCCCTTCCCCACCCCCAGGCTCCCCTCTCTCTGCCCAGAGCTGACATCACCAGGGCAGCTTGTGGGCAGTTCTGGCTCTGAGGACAAAGGCCTGAGTGTGAGCAGTGTGGGGCCTGGCATCTCCCAGCTGCCACATCCCTGATCCCCCGTCTGTGCCAGGGTTAGAAGTGGGGGTGGGAGCCGTGCAGCTCCCGCCGCAGTCGGGCCCCGGGGTCCCTGGGATTCTGCTTCTCCGAGGAGGGGGCCTTTAAGATTCCTGAAAGGCAGCAGTCTTGGACCAGTCATTCGGGCTCTCTGTGCCAGTTTCCCCATCTGTGGCTAAGCATGAACGGTCCACACTTATCCTCGGGTCGTGAGGATGAACTTGACCGACGGGCGAAGCAGGAGGCACAGTGCCTCGTGTGTGGTGAGCACATGGGAAAGGTTCTCCAGTCACATTTTCACTTGTCTTGTTGGGAAGTTCCCCCAGTGCTTGGAACAGTGCCCGCACACAGTGAGCACATGATGTGAATTTGCAGAATGAATGAGTGATAGGATGGGACTCCCTTTCCCAAGAGTCCGTTTCGTTGCCAATTTGCTGGCGCGGTGTTGAGGAGGGAGGCTGAGACCCGTTCCCTGCTGCATGTGTGGGCAGTTCGCACGTTCATTGGTTCATCCGTCCATTTATTCATTCATGCATATACTGGGCACATTGTCAGCCCTCACAGCCCAGGACAGTGAGGGGCATGGTGGCGGGACCGCAGACATGAACCTCACGATTCCTGGCAGCCAAAACACGGATGCTCGGGTTGGAGCCCCTTGGCTCCAAGAGGAACCTCTCCAGAGGAAAGGATGATAAATGCCTGTGTGTGGTTTTCAGCCACACGGAACAAACGACCTACTATGCGGGTGCCAGGAGGAAAGAGTCTTGGGAATTCAGAGAAGATGGGGAAGGCTTCCTGGAGGTGGGGTGGGGGCAGGGGGGCTGGGCTGGCCTTGAAGAATGCTGGGCTTTGGGTAAGGGTAGCTGGCATCATGGTTCCAAGCCCAGGCTCTTCTTCAGCCCGCCTGCATGGAGACCCCACCTCTGGCTCACTTTGAGGAGAAACATTTACCCTTCCCAACCCCAGGTGCCTGAGTGGGAAATGGGAATAATAATAGTGGTTAAGCCCTAACCGGTTTAGCTCAGTGGATAGAGCGTCCGTCTGTAGACTCCAGGGTCCCAGGTTCGATTCTGGTCAAGGGCATGTACCTTGGTTGCGGGCACATCCCCACTAGGAGGTGTGCAGCAGGCAGCTGATCGATGTGTCTCTCTCATCGATGTTTCTAACTCTCTATCCCACTCCCTTCCTCTCTGTGAAAAATCAATAAAATATATTAAAAAAAATAATAGTGGTTAGCTCGTAGGGAAGCTGGTGGTCAGGATGAGAGCCGTCAAGGACCTTCTGGCACATCATAAGCTATCCGTCAGTATTGGCGATGGATGATGGTAATAATATGTTTATTATTATTGGGAGGAGTAACGCATGTTACGCAGGGGGACAGAATGAACACAGGAAAGGGGGCTGGCATGAAGGAAGTACTGATGTGGGTGGCTGCAGGTGGCCAGGAGCTGAGGGGTGAGTTGCAGTCTTTACTCTGCAAACCAAAGCGCACGTATTCCTGCGGCAGCACTCAGGTCCCCACCTGCCAGGTAAAGATATGAAACCTTTTCAGTAACAGTTGAAGGTCGCAGGTTCATTTTCCAAATCCCATTGGAACCTTCCCTGCACAGATGTAACTCTTTCTAGGTCTGGGGATATTATTTCTTTCCTGTACATGTCTTTATATGCTACTGCAGACCTGTTCTCTATAAACAATGCCTAGTTTGGGTTTGTGTACCTTTAAAAGTTTTAAATTGGTTCATACCATGCATATTCTTTATTGTGTGTGTGTGTGTGTTTTGCTCAAAAGTATGTTTTTGAGGTTCATCCACACACCTCTGTGTTGCTTTAGTTCCCCCATTGTCACCATGGTGCAGTGAACTACTGCATAAGTGTCCTGCAGACATATTTTTCTATTCTTACTAGGTTGCTTCTCATGTTTTGCTGTTCCAAACAAGGCTGTTTTTTTAAAATATATATATTTTATTGATTTTTTTACAGAGAGGAAGGGAGAGAGATAGAGAGTTAGAAACATCGATGAGAGAGAAACATCGATCAGCTGCCTCCTGCACATCTCCCACCGGGGATGCGCCCGCAACCCAGGTACATGCCCTTGACCAGACCCGAACCTGGGACCCTTCAGTCCGCAGGCTGATGCTCTATCCACTGAGCCAAACCGGTTTCGGCAAAACAAGGCTGTTTTGAAGTCTGTGTTCCTGTCTCCTGGTGTGTAGGTATGAAAGCTTCCTTAGGCCAGGGATTGGCAAACTTGGCTGTGAAAGGCCAGATAGTAAATATTTTAGGTTTTCTGACTCTGTGGTCTCCATTACAACTACTCAGCTCTGCCATGACTGCTTGAAAGCAGCCTTGGACAATATGTAAATAGATGGATGTGTTCCAATAAAACTTTTATTATCAAAATAGGGACTGGGCAGGATTTGGTTCACGTCTGATGGAGGCCTTGTGCTGGGTTATAGAATATGGGGTGTGTGTGTGTGTGTGTGAGAGAGAGAGAGAATGGGGGGTGAGGGTGAGAGGACTATGTGTGTGTGTGTGTGTGTGTGTGTGTGTGTGTGAATGGGGGGTGAGGGTGAGGGGACTAGGTTTACAGTTGTGAGTATGCGAAACACAGTTTATTCTTGTATTATTATTTATTAATTATTATTTTCCACACAAACAACTGTAAGCCTCCTTTTGCACATTTCCATCTCTCCTAGGTGTTGCTACATTGCTTCCAAAGTGTGTAGCTGCGTTTTGAGAGTGCTACCCCATGGCTGTTGGAGGGTGGCCCAATCCTTTTGTTGTCCTTGGCGAGTTTTAATGGCGGTGTCTGTCCCTTTGCAGAGCTGCATGCTTCTGGGCGGCCGGAAGACCACGGACATCCCTCTGGAGGGCTACCTGCTGTCTCCGATTCAGAGGATCTGCAAGTACCCCCTCCTCCTCAAGGTGAGAGCGGCACCCCACTCCTTTCACCATGCTCGATGTGACGGATTGGCTCTGATCGGCTTAATCATAAAATAAAACTTGTTAGTGCAAGTAGCTGAGAAGTCCGGGGCAGGCTGGATCCCACCAGGACCCTGCCTCTTTCTCCCTGTTCATTTCTGCTTTTGACTGTTGAGCTTTCTGTTCAGTGTGGTCGCAGAGGGCTGTGGTTACTCTGGCCTTGCACCCTCTCTTCTAGTAGCTCTGACAGAAGTGCTGAGGGTGATTCAGGCTTTGGCCATCTGTGGCCAGGAGAATGTGATATTCCAAATGATTGGGGCCTGAGTCGCATGCTTTTACTTGAATCAATGACATGAAGCCTTTGCTTGCGCTATTTCTCCTCCACCTATATGCTTGGACTTGGGCTTTACCCTAATTGCTATGAGCTGGGCAGGGTTAGGCATTGATTGGCTAGGACATGGTCCAATGACAGTGAGCAAGACAGTGTGTTCTGATTGGCTGAGATTGGGGTCAGATGCTTCATACCTGAACCAATCACCCTGAGCAAGGGTTCTCTAATTGGCTTAGATTTTTGTCATGCGCTCCAACCTCTCACCAATCACTGTCCCACAGGCTAAAAGCCCAGTGAGGGGGACAGACTGGAGCCTCCTCACCAAAATCTGGGCTATTTGTGGAAGAGGATGGGCAAATACCGTGTGAGGAAACCACAGCATCCACATACTGCTGTTTCCTGTTTCCAGCCACCTTTGACTCAGTCTTGGTCAAGCAGATTTGCTGCTTGTGTGGGGACCCAAGAAGTCTTAATTCTCAGCATTCAAGCCGGCTTCTGGGTTGATCTCCAGCTGGTTGGGTAGCTCTGTCACCATCTGCTGCTCTCAGCCCAGGGTCTTCAGCCCTTGGAAATGGCGGCTGTTGACCCGAGCTTCCCTTGGCACCATCGTCAAGGCCTCGAGTCTGACAGCTGTTCCTGGAGTCTTTGCTGGTGGATTAATTTGGCTGGTGATGCCTCAATCACACGCCCGGGGCCATGTGCATCCTTGCTCCATGAACTGGAAGAGAGAGGGGAGGGGAAAGTACTAGGGAATTCTTGAACCTGACTTTCTGCTGGATAAGGTGGGTGACACTTGAGCCTCTGAGGCTGACCAGACCCTGGGGCCATCATTTCTGCCTGTGAACACAAGCCTGTACTGTGCGCAGCTGTGGGAGGTGGGACACAGCTGTCCCCTCACCTCCTCTGGCCTGCTGCTGTCTGTCCCTTCCAGGGATCTCAAGAGGACTTTCCGCCGTGGTTCTTGTAGCTGCTTGGATTCCCAGGTGGATGTTGGCAACGTCCTATGTAGCTCAGCTCTTCGGCTTGGGCAGGAGAAGCTCCACGTGGGCCTTGTACATTGGTAGCCTGTGGGCTGAATTGGACTTTTTGCCCATGTTGTTTATCTGGTCTGTGTAGTGTGTCTTCCACATGTGTGTTAATTGCCAGCATTTAAAGAGAGTGTTCTGTATTGGCTTAAGGCAGGGGCTAACAAAACTGTGGCTCATGGGTCACATCTAGCCCATGGCCTGTTTGTGTACAACCCATGAACTAAAAGTGGTGTTTGCATTTTTTAAAGGGTTGTAAAAATAAAACAAAACCCTAAAACAAAGAAGACTGTGTGACAGAGGCCGGATGTGGCCAGCAAAGCCTAAAATATTTACTATCTGGACCCTCACAGAAAAAGTTTGCTGACCCCTGGATTAGAGCCACACTTGGCAGCCCCAGGCTGCCTGGGTTTGAACCCCAACTCTGCCTTTTACTAGTTGTGTGATTTCTCCATGCCTCAGTTTCTTATCTGTAACACATAGTTTGTATTAATAGTACTGATAAGGTTGTTATGATGATCAGACCTTTATTATTTCTTAGAGCAACTCGATGAGGTAGCCACTTTGATTAGCCCCATTTTAGAGATGAGGCAGCTGAGGCACAGAGAAAGGAAGGGGCCTGTTCAAGGCCACACGTTGGGTAAGGAAGCAGAACCATGATTTGTGGATTCTAGAATTCCCCTATCAGCTCCACAGCCTGTTGAGAAGCACTTTGAGGTGCTAAGGCTGCCAAAGTGCTGGGTGTTGGGGGTGCTGATCTCAGTTCCCTAAGTGGGGAGTCTGGGAAGGTCAGTGACCTTGTGTGTCATGGTTCAGTGACTGGCCTGCTCCTCCTTTCCTGGTTTTCAAAACCTTAAACATTTGACCCATTAGAAGAACCACCAGCTGAGATTCCCTAGGTGTTAATTAACCCCTTGATTTCTGGATCTTGGGAAAGTCTGGGATCCGAACAGGCACTTGGAATGGCAGTTTCTATAACGTGTTTTCACAGCCAGTGGGGCTGGACCTGTGTGTGTGTGCGTGTGTGTGTACTCCAGCTCTCAATGTGAGGCCCATGCATTTCTGAGGCCTGATCAACCCCAGGGGCCACAGTTTGGTCTGGCAGGATTTCTGGGCTCTGGATTCCCAGAAGAGCAGGGAGGGACAGAGCCGGCCGGCAGCCGATGGAAGAGTAACTGCCCACAGGAAATGGTTGAAGCCGGGCTGTGGGTTTGCTCTCCTGACCAAATGGCTGTTTACAGGCTCAGTTTCCTCTGTCTCCAGCTGTGTTTATCCGAGGCTCAGAGAGCACTGGGGGACCCGCCAGCAGGACCTCAGATTCCTGTGGGCCCATGCCATGCTGCCCGCCCGACCGAATTGCTCAGTGTGTCCGGCCTTTGGCACCCACAGCTGACATGTTTGCATCAGAAAACAGCTGGGACGGAGGGGAATTCTTCATACCCCTCCTGAGTTCCTCCTTCCTGTCACATTTTCCAGTGGGTTTTCAAAGACAATCCCATGAGCTGGGGGACAGTCCTCCCCTCCGGCCCCTCTGGTTCTGACCCCGCGCAGATGTCCCTGTAGCCCTCGGAGCCCCTTGTGTGAGCTGAACTCTGAATTAAGTAGGCGAGCAGGATTGAGGAGCCTGCGTAGGAAGAGGGAAGAGGGAAAAGGCAAGAATGAAAGCCTCTTTGGGAACGGCCCCAAAAAGCTGAACTTGAACATTGCCTAAGAATAGCCGGGACATTCTATTTCAGCCTTCAACCCAGACCCGGCATAGACAGTTGGCATTTTCAGGCTTTGTTGAGTTTTCCATCGACAGTTCCAGGGAAATGATTCAGGTTTGGGGTAATGCCCCTGGTGCTCAAATGGCAGGTGCTGAGGCGAGACAGGCTGTCACCGACCCTTTTAGCTGTTTCCGGGTGATGCACAGAGCTTATTGGGGCACTTACTGTGCACCGGCTGCTGGTGTGGCTCAGGACCCACAGGGCTCGGTCTTGGACTGCCTGCCCCCACCCCCCCCACGGGACCTGCCTGCTGCGTCATGGGAGCAAGCGAGGCTGGCAGGGGGCAACTTGGAGGGCACATCTGTCTAAAGGGGGCAGCTGGCGCTCCAGTCCTTCTGTTCCCCTTTGCCTTCTGCCTCTCTAACCCCTTCAGTCTTCTTTGCTGGATCCTCACCTTCTAGACCTCTGAGCGTAGGTGGGCCCCAGGCCTCAGTCCTTGGCCGTGACTCTATCTAGACTCGCTCCTGGAGGAGGCCTTATTTACTCTGGCTTTTCTCATTTATTAAGGTATATTCAGAAGTTGTGCAACCATCACCGTAATCATTTTAGAAATATTTTTCATCATCCCTCCCAAAAGGAACTCTGGACCCATTAGCAGTAACTTCCCTTTTCCCTCCTCTCCCCCCAGCTTCTGGCAACCACCGACTTCCTGTCTCTACAGATTGCCTGTTCTGCACATTTCACATAAATGGAATCATATTATATCTAACTTTTGTGTCCAATTTCTTTTCCTTAGCACAGTATTTCCAAGGCTCCCCCACGTTGTAGCATGGCTCACAATTTCAGTCCTTTTTATGGCTGAGTAATATTCCGTTGTGTGGACAAACCATGTTTTGTTTATTCATTCCTCTGTTGATGGACATTTGGCGTCACACTTTTTGGCTGTTACGAATGGTGCTATTATGAACATTAACCTACAGATTTTTGTGCAGACATTCCCATGGCTTTAACCTCCATCTCTGTGCCAGTGACTTCCAAGCATGGATCTTTCACTTCACCTCGGGCGGGACTTTTCTTGGGCCCACGCAGCTTCCCTGCTTGGATGTCTAACAGGCACCTCCTACCTAACATGCCGCAAACCAAATGCTTGGCTCTCTCCTTCCTGTAGACCTGTCTACTCTCCCATCCTACTCCCTCATCCCCATCTCTGTAAATGGCTTCTCTTCTTTTTTAAAAAATATGTTTTTATTGATTTTTTTAGAGAGAGAGGAAGGGAGAGGGAGAGAGAGAGATAGAAACATTGATTGGCTGCCTCATGCATATCTCCTACTGGGGATCAAGCCTGCCACATGGACATGTGCCCTGACTGGAGTTGAACCGATAATACATGGGATGATGCTCAATAACTGAGTCACACTGCCCGGGCTGGTCTTTCTTCTTTCCGGTTGCTCAGGCCAAACCTGGGAGTTATTTCTGATCCACCCCATATCTAGTCCATTAGGGAGTCCTGTTGGCTCCACTCCCCACACACATAAAGTTTTCTGGCGTGCCACCTACAATCCTTGGGAGAGCTGTGATTAGCACACATCCCATGCTCTGGGAAACTCTCCCTATCCAGCCATCCTCCTGCACCAAGAATTGAGGCCAATACCTCCTTAGTGATGGACTACATCCATCTCCAGGGGCGCCACACTGCTATGATCAAGGAGACAGAGGTAACTACTGAGCGTGGTGAGAGCTGCATTACCCACAGAAGGGCGTGGAAGATAGAGAAGACACAGGAGACTGTGCAGGGCTCCCTTGCTAGACCCTGAGCAGCCATTCTGCACACAGCACTGCAGCAGCTGTCCCAAACAGACGGGGTGGCCTGTTTGGTCCCCAGATGTTTGACAAGTTTTAAATCAAGTTGGCGTTTGGAAATCAGGAGCTTTCAGATGGAAGTCTTAAGTTCTGGGTTCAGAAACAGTTAGCAACAGTAGGATGACATTTCTGCAGTCATTTAATGAGTACTTAGGAGGCATCTACTGCGTGCTAGGTGCCATTCTGGGCACTGGGGGCGTTACTTAGCAGATCCCTTGTAGTCTTCCTGATTACCTCCAAGAGAGAGCCACAGGGGGTGGTGCAGTGTCCAGGGGTTTTGAAGCTATGTATTCATTCACCAACTCGTTATGGAGCAACTATTATGTGTCAGGCATTGTACTAGGTGCTGGAGATACAAAGTGAAAGAAACTACCCAAACCTCTACCTCTGTGTTCTGATGTTCTGCTGGGGGAAGGCAGACAACAAATGAATAGGTAATGTATATGTTGGTTTAGGTGGAATGGGTGCTATGGAGAGAAATGTATCAAGCTAAGAGTGATGGATTGAGAAGGGACTTTTGAACAAAGACCAGAAAGAGATGAGGAAGGTACCTTGGGAAAGAATCTTCCAGCCAGAGGGAGCAGGCAGTGCAAAGGCCCTGAGGTAGGAATGTGTCTGAGGAGCAGCAAGGAGGCCAGAGATAGGAGGTAGAAAGTGGGGGAGTGAGGTTGGAGAGGTGATGGAGCCAGCATATGCACAGCCTTGTGGGTCACTATAGGGTCTTTTTCTTCTCTGAGTGAGGTGGGTGCCATGGGAAGGTTCTGAGCAGAGGAGGGACAAGATATGACTTAGTTCCCTCTGGCTGTATGTGGAGAATGGACTATGGGTGTTGAGAGTGGAGGTGGGAGACCAGAGGGGAGTCGACCTCAGTGATCCAGGTAGGAGATGGCTGGACTATGTTGGTAGCAGTGGTGGAGGATGCATTTTATGAGAACTGCCTCTTCACATCATTAGTCCATTTTCAATTGGGTAGTTGGTTTCGTATTATTTGCCAAGGTTTTCTATATTATCCTGGATACTTGTGTCATCTCTTTGGAGTCCTTGTTGGACTCTGATGTTATGAAACGAGCCCTCCATCTGCCAGGGATCTGGCCTTTCACCGTCTTGCTGAGAAGGCACAGGAAGGCAGAGGTCTCTGCACTGTGGTCTTCCCTGCCCAAGCTCCCATCCTCCCCCAACCACAACGCCCAGTCTCCATCCTGCCTCTTGGGTTGTGAACCTGACACCTTGTCTAAGGCTGTTCCAGCATCTCAACCTGCATCAGCCGCAATTCAGGTTCTTTCCTGTGTGGTGAGCAACAATAGCTCAAGGAACGGAAGCCTCCTCTTTCAGGGCGAAAGACCTGCTTTCCTCCTTTCAAAGCCAAGCTTGTATATACATCCGATCTTCCAAGTGGCCTTCCCAGATCTCCTTCCCTGACAGTCCTGCCTACATTCTGCTTTCTGCCACGATCTGTGTGGCTCTAGCTCAGCCTCTTAGCTGTGTGACCAAGTACAAGTTGCTTAATCTCTCTGTGCCTCCATTGCATCACCTGCAAAATGTGGATGGTAGTTGCCTCCCGGGCTTACTGCAAAGACAATGCATGAGAAAACTCATGAGAACACTGCATATTACTAGGTAGGTAGTCATGCTTGGTAAATGTTAGCTACTCTAATAGTGTAGTGATTTTTATTTATTTTTTTATTCCAGTTTCTGCACTTATTAGTGTAGCTTCTTTGAGAAGAGACTTAAGTATTCTGTCCCTGAGTTTCCTCTTCTTTCAGATAGAGCCTTGGTCATGGGTTATTGTGAAGATTAAATGAAATAATACCTGTAAAGCGTTTCTAAGTGCTTAGTAAGTATTAGCTATTTTTATTGTCTCAAAGTTCATTTTGTCCAATATTCATAGAACTTTAGTAGTTTTTTAAATTAGTATTTTAATGATATATCTTGTTTTATCCTTTTACTATCAACCATTCTCTATCCTTAAGGTTTAGGTACTTCTTTTGTAAACTACACAAAGTTAGAATTTTAAAATCTTATCTGTCAATCCCTATCTTCTAACTGGAGAGTTTAGCCCGCTTATATTTATTGTATTTATTGATGCATTTGAATTTATTTCTACCATTTTTCTTTTCTATTTTTATTTGGTTTCTTTTCTTCACCCTTTCTTGCTTTATTTTGCATAATTTTAGTGTGTGTGTGTGTGTGTTTTGGGTTTAGTTAACTTTTTTTTTTTAATTCCTTTTTATTTTACTTCTTCTGTATTGGAATTTATAGCTATTGCCACCACCATCATGTACAAGAAGTGAGTAGATTCTATAGAACTCAGTGGGGTGGTAACTGTGGCCAGCTGTAGAGCACTTGTCCCATCTAAGGGGGAAGCTGCCCGTCAGGCCAATTGTTATTGTTAGTGGAAACACAGGCCCAGAGTGGCCAGAGCTTCTGCTCTGCTGAGAGAGGCTGGCAACAGCATTTGGCCTGCAGGGCCTCGTTTATGCCCCGGGCTTTGATCCAGTCCTGCACTGCAGAGCCAGGAGACCTAGGCTCAGAAAGGGGATGACTTACCTAAGGTCACGCATATGTCCTGGTTGCAGCCAGAACAGGGACTCCCAGTCCTGAGCCCTCGCCCACAGTTTCCCTTTCCCTCTCTCAGTGGGAGGATGGAGTTTTTGAGACCCATGTGCATTATTTCTTTTCCTCCAATAATTCTTAATCTGTGGGGTGACAGTTCTCCCAGCCTTGAAACAGGGGCTGAAATTGTTAAATCAGAAATGTATTTGCATGAAATTTCCATAGAGTTTGCAGGCCTGGAGGTTTTCTTTGCTGTGCTGGACAGCTTTTCACTTCTGGGTTTTCTTGGACTTCCAGATGTTTTTTGCTTCTTCTTTTCTTTTTTTCTTTAAGTGGTATTGGGTCTTGTCAGGCCTCTTCCTTTGAGTCCTGCTGTCACCCTAGATATAGCCTGAGGGGACCCCAGAACTGCAAGTGCAGGGAAGAGTTGTGTAGGGGTGACAGTTCCGCCTCCTGGGCTTGGACAGGGCCTGCAGCTGGCTGAAGTGTCTTCAGAAAGTGGGTGTCCTCTGTTGGTCCGGCCCCCGTGCGTGACACCCTCCACGCCCACGGCCACCTTTTTCTCTTTGTGGAGAGGACAGCATGGCTTCCCAACCGCCTTGTCTCCTTCTGGGCCTCCACCACCCCCACCCCAGAGCGAGTGATGGATACTGTCACTTCTTCCAGCGACAGATCCAGCTTTGTTTTTACCCTATGGTTTCATGGATCTGTCTTCTTATGCTGGTCTGGAGTTGGAGGCCTCTGTCCCAGGGCCTCACTGTGGACGGTGCCCACACCTCAGGCCTGACGGGGCTGCCCACAGCCAGTACCAGCGGCTCCCTTTGGTAAAAGCGTGGTTGGAGGGGAGTGAGTGGGCATGAGGGACCTTTCAGAAACACCGGGTTCCTGTACTCTGACATCCTCTTTTCTAGGAAGTGCTCACCTCAGGCCTGCTTGTGAAACCACACGGGCTCACAGGCGGATGTGGGGCAAGGCCGTCAGCCTGGCTCTGGAGGGGCTGGCGCTGTCATTTTGCAGGGTGGCCCAGGGCAAACCCCAAACCCCCTTCCTTCTCTGCCCTCAGTGTATCTAGGTATTCCCCAAGGTCTGCCCCTGCTCAGATGTTTTGTGTTCAAAGAGCCTAGTTTTGGGGAGTGTCGTGTCTAGATCACATGACTAAAGAAACATGTTTGCTGGCATGGTTGGAGGAGTGATTCGCTGGAAAAGTCTTCCCAGATAGCTTCCGGCCTGGCTAGTCCCTTCCCCCTCAGTTCCTCTCTCATCACACCTAGGAGATGGCTGGAGCCCTTGGATAAGGCTGGCCTGACCTTGAGAATGTCCTTGCCTGTGCTTGTGGTGGGGGAAGTTCATGGGCTGAAGGTCTGCTCTGACCAGCCTCTATACACCCCCCGCCATGTCCCTGTGAAGGCAAGGGGTGTTTTACTTTCATTTAGCGTTGACATTTGATGTAATTTTATATTAGTTTCAGGTATACAGGATAGTGGTTAGGCATTTATGTAATTGACGAGGTGATCCCCCTGATAAGTCTACTACCCACCTGACACCGTGCATAGTTATTACAATACTATTGACTGTATTCACTATGAAGCATGTTGCATCCCTGTGACTGTTTTGTAATTACCAGTTTGTACTTCTTAATTCCTTTTCTTCACCCAGCCCCCCGCAAGGCAAGGCATTATCTATACCCATTTGACAGATGAGAAAACAGCTGGGCAAGGGCCATATCAGCGACCACCTTTCTCTCCTGTCCTGTCCTGTTTCTCTCTCTCCTCTCTCTCATTTACTCCACTCCTGCCACACCTCCTCCTCACTCTTACTTGTTACCCACATATGCTCCCACTTCAGACCCCTTGCCTTTGCTGTTCCCTCTGCCAGGCACATTTTCCCCCACAGATTTTTGCAGGACTCCCTCCCTTGCTTCTCCGGTCTCTAGTCACATGTCGCCTCCACACAGGGGTCTTCCTGACCTCCCTATGTGAGAGAACACCTTTTTTCCTACTACTCTCTAGCCCCCTCATTCTGATTTGTCCTCATAGTATTGATCATTGCCTGGCAATGAATTATATGCTTGATTTTTCTTTATTTTATCTGATCTTTTGTATAGAACATAATATCCACTAGGTGAAGAAGTTTTCTCTCGTTTTATTAACAAATGTGTCCCCAGATCTTAGAATACTGCCTGCTATGGAGGAGGTGCTCAAGGGACATTTATTGAATGGATGAATGAATGAATGAATGAATGATGTTTCCCAGCCCCACATATGATCACAAAGTTTTCATAGAGCAGAGCTGGTATTTGGCCGAGGCTGGGCGACCTGGAAGCCAGGATTGATCCCCTCTGGGTTGATGTCTCTTATTCTCGCCCTCACTTCTTCCCTAGGAGCTAGCCAAGAGGACACCCGGGAAGCACCCAGACCACCCTGCGGTCCAGAGCGCCCTGCAGGCCATGAAGACGGTGTGCTCCAACATCAATGAGACCAAGAGGCAGATGGAGAAGCTGGAGGCTCTGGAGCAGCTGCAGTCCCACATCGAAGGCTGGGAGGTGGGCTTGGGGCAGGAGTGGCCCTTCGGGGTGGCGAGGGGCACAGGGAGTGTGCAGCTGCAGGAACAGACTTTGGCCTGGGCACTAAATTCAGCCTATAGTGTATTTTGTTCAGCCTACATGATATTTATAAAGAAATTGTTTAATTATTTTTCAATTAAGCCCACATAAAAATGTATAAAACAAGTTTCCCTTGAAAAATGGTAACACTGGGCCCCCGTTTTCCACAGTAATAGCCACCAGAGCTTCCAGTTTTCCTTAGTCTCCATCCCCTCCTCATTACTCCCCAATCATTCTCTTCACAAGTTGCCTTAACTGCCTGGTGCCCATAGACCTTAGATTTTTTGATACCAAGGTCAGGGGTCTACTCCAGGACAGGATTCTGGCTCTGATACTTCCTTGCTGGGTGACTTTAGGTCAGTGTCTTAACTTCTCTGAACTTCAGTTTCCTCATCGATACCTGGCACATAGTAAGCACTCAATACATGGTAGGTATTGATATTGTTATCATCATCATTATTAGGGGATGGGTTTCTTGAGGTCTTCTGTGTGTAATTTATTTGTTTAAACCTCAACATCTTTCTTAGATTATTAGAGATTTCCTGCAAACCCATAGAAGGAAATGGAAAAATCTGAATAAATAAAAAAAATCAATATCAGAGTAAATACAGCTGGAAGGGGAGATTAAGAGCAAAAGATCAAAGACTCTGTGGACACAGATTATCCTCTGAATCATCTGCCTTTGGGTTTCCTGGCACTTGCTGTGTTTGGGATTTCTACTTCTTTTCCCTGTGTGGCGAAATCTCACATGTGACTCTGTATCGCTAAGGGGCGGAGGGTTTGGCTGCAGAGAGGAGAGGGATCGGTGTTCAGTGAAGATATGAGGATTGTGGGCCCCTCTGTGTGGAGGGATTCCGTTGCCTCAGTTTCCTCATCTGGATTATGCTTGCCATGTCCCCCACCCTCCTTCCCCTCGGCCTTGCTGCCTGGCCGAATCTGGAGAACAAAGAACTCAGACCCCTTGTTGCTCGGGGTTGGGATGTGATTGGTCAAGAGCAGATCCAGCTGCTTGACATGTGGAAGGCAGGAGCCGGATGGAGGCCACCTTGTGCTGTCTTGCAGCAAAGCACAGCCCCGGTCGCGTTTGACTGTCTGTGGTGGCATGCGCAGAGGGCCCGGCTCCAGCTTCCCATGTCGGCAGGCAGGGCAGGGGCCTTTTTGTTGTTGGTGGCAGGACAGGAGGGCTTTGCAGCGGACAGTGGAGGCAGGGGCTGCTGAGGGCCAGCTGTCAGGTTGGCGTTTTCCTGGAGTATCAGCTCAGGCGGTTGCTGTCCTGACTTCCCCTTTTCCCAGGAGGCCAGAGGCCGTGGCCTGTGGAGGGGCCTTGTTCTCGGTTTGCTGGGAGCCCCGGCCTAAATTCCTACCCCTTCTAGGCCCTCATTGATTGGGGAAGCCCCCGTTTCTTTCTGCCTAAAATGCACAGCTTGGTTTCTGTTTCCTACAACTGAAAATCGCCTGATCATCAGTGTGTCGGTCAGGATGTTTCCACAAGGACTCTTGTTTCGGCCTCTTGATGTCAGAGCTCTGATCTGGTCTCTTGTCATCCTGTTGGCTTTCTTCTCATGGTTCCAGGATGGCAGCAGCTTCAGGTAGTGGGAGGGACTCCTCTCTCGGGGAGGAAAACCTTTCCCAGAAGCCCCAGAGGAACTTCCCTCTCATTTTATTGGCCGGAAGCGGGTTACATGGCCACTTTACACACAGGTGCTCACATAGGGAGCAAATATTGTTGACATATTTAAGCGCCTATCTCTTTGGACTTTGAGCTTCCCGGCAGCCAAAGTGAAAAGAACAGGGCATATAAGTTACTGAATATTTATTGTCAAAAAAGGAAGACATAGCGCAGTTCTTTTGGGAGACCGATAATTTCCTGAAAACCAGCTGGAAAAGAAATTTCTCACATGGGCCCCTGTGGAGAGGGTATTGCACAAGCAATTTGGCAGCCAGAGCAGAAGTGATTTCCAGATGCCTTTCTTCTGGTAAGGGCCAGGGAAATAGGAATTAAGGGTTTTGGGGACCCCCTTTGTCCTAGAAAAATTTACAGTTTGAGCATGGCCCTTATTTTGATCACTGCAGTAGGAAATTAAGTGACCCAGAATAAGAATCGCAGGCAATTACTGAGCACCTGTTATATATTTCCAACTTTAGAAGGGAGGTGTTATTATTCCCATTTTACAGATAAGGAAACTGAGACACAGGGACTTGGTTTTGAAGGTCAGCACTATAACCTGCAGAGTTCCTTGCCTCAGGCTAGTTTGTCCTGCTTTCTTGGTCTTACTTCCCCCTACTTGTCTAATTTTAGTAAAATATCCCTGAAGTTATCTTCTGGTGTCATTTTGAGGATAAAGTGAAGTGTGGAATATGAATGTTCTTTGGGAAATGTGAAAGGTTTTCTGTGCAGTAGGATGGTTTTTAAATATAGTTCCATCCTCAAGGTGACTTGTGGAAATAATATGTTTTAGCTAGAAAAAATAATGTTTACCAGCGAGGCTACTTGCCTTGGCTTTATGCCATCAGTAGTTACAATCTCAGGGGACATGACGAGTTAAGGTGTCGTTCACGGTGAATGATAGCGATGGCCAGTCCTTATTTCTGATACTCTTCCTGATCGTTTCTAATCCTTTTGCTTGACCTGTGGCCAATCTGATTAGGTGGTTGTTGCCTCTCTCGGAACATGGCTGACAAGGACTTGCTTTGGGAGGAGGGGAGTCTTTTCCGGGCCACGCTCTTGCTGTGTGCTTGGGCTTGCAGCATTAGTTTGATATCTGATCTGTGGTTTTATGGGGCCTGATCCTTCGTAAGCCACTTGTCCTTTTTAGTTGTGAGGCTGGTTTAGTTCAAACCCGATAAGTTAATCCATAAATCCATTTTGCTGAGCACAAGGAAACAGCAGTGTGTTGCAATACTGTGGAAGTGAGTGGACGAGCCAGCCTCCTCTGTGTGGAGGGATTCCTTTGCCTCAGTGTCCTCTTCTGGAAAGTCTGGATAGTGGAAGTACCCCTTGAGTCACCTGGGGATTAGGGAGTGAGGCATGCAGAGCACTCAGAACAGCGCTTTCTTCCCTGGCTCAGCGCAAATAGGAGGAGCCGTGGCAGCAGAGCAGGATTTCATTCTTAGATGTTTTAGATGAACACGCATCATGCAGCTTGGCTAGAGCTCACACCCAGCGTGGGCTGACCCAGGGGACACTCCAGATGCAAGCCCCACAGACTGTCGTAATAAAAAGAAATGTATCAGAGAGAAACAGGGCACACTCCTCTTGCTGGCTCTGGGAGCCCTGGTTTAAGAGCCCATCGACTGCTCACCCATGAGGGAACAGAGGAAACCATGAATAGAAGTTCTGATGTCTTCTTTCCACCCTGCCTAGGCTGCCTGTGCTCCTGGGAACACGTGGTCTCTTCCTTCCTGAGACCCCTGCTCTTGGCCAGTGATTGCACACAAACACCTTTGAGGTTGCCTTCTAAGAGGCAGCCCAGGATAGCAGAGATAGTGGACAGGGCAGAGGGGCCACCTGCCTGGGTCCAGGTCCCAGCTTGCTCACTCACTAGCTGTATGACCTTGAACAAGTGGCATTCTTGTGGGGGAGATGGAATGACAAGTCAAGACATAAATAAATTAGGAGGAAGGCGTAGGTAATAAGCCCCCCGAAACAAAACAAAACTAGATGCTGAGCAGGGCTGTCTGACTGAGTGAGTCCTTTCATCTCCCTGAGCCCCAAGTCCCACGTCTGTGCATGGTCACCTCCGTATGCCCGCCCCAGCATTGTCCTGGCTCGCTCAGCAGATGGAAGCCATTGGTCACGTTGTATTGGTTTCCTGTCCGCTGACAGATTGTGGTGCATTTAGATTTTGGGGTGAGGGAGGCAGTGGTAGGTTCTGTCTCTGGGAGGGAAGAGGGTATCCCCAAGTGTTCTGGACTTGCCAGCTCATTCACTGTGCCCCTTGTCACTCTCGCAGGGGTCCAACCTCACGGACATCTGCACCCAGCTCCTCCTGCAAGGCACTTTGTTAAAAATCTCCGCAGGCAACATCCAGGAGAGGGCCTTCTTCCTCTTTGACAACCTCCTTGTCTATTGCAAGCGGAAATCCAGGTGAGTTGCTAGGGGCAGGGCTGCCCAGGTGGGCCAGGCGGCTGGGATTGGGTTGAACCCTGACAGTTTCTCATGGTGACAACATCCCTCTCTGCACCTCCTTTTCTCTTCTGAGTTGTGGGGTTTGTTCTAGATCAGCACTGTCCATAGAAATATAATGTTTGAGCCACATAGGTTATTTAAAACTTAATGTGGTTATTTAAAACTAGAGGCCCGGTGCACGAAATTCATGCATGGGGGTGGTGGTGGTCCCCTCAGCCCAGCCTGTACCCTCTCCAATCCAGGGCCCCTCAGGGGATGTCTGACTGCCAGTTTAGGCCCGATCCTGGGGATTGGGCCTAAACTGGCTGTTGGACATCCCTCTCACAATCCTGGACCACTGCCTCCAAATCACTCACCTGCCTGCGAGCCTGATCACCCCTAACTGCCTCTGCCTGTGGGCCTGATTTCCCCCAACTGCTCCCCCGGCCCCGCCGACCTGGTTGCCCCCAACTACCCCTCCCCGCCGCCCCCAAGCCAGCCTGGTTGCCCCACGCAGCCTGCTGCTTGGCCTTTGGTAACCCCTCACTAACACCCCTGCCCGCCTGGTCACCCCACACAGCCTGCTGCTCGGTCATTTGGTTGGCCCTCACTAACCCCCCTGCTGGCCTTGTCACCCCACGCAGCCTGTTCCGTCGTCTGTTCGGTTGCGATAGTTGCTGAAGTTTTTATATAGATAGATAGCCACATTACGTGAAAGGAAACCAGTGAGATGAATTTAAATAAAAATTTTTGTTTATCCCATTATATATCACCAAATAGTATCATTTTAACATAATAAATTAAAAAAAATTATTGTAGAGATGTTTTGTATTCTTTTAAAAATTTTACACTGAATCTTTAAAGTGTGGAATGTACAGGTTGGAGCAAAATTAGATTTACAGTTGTGAGTACATGAAACAGTTTATTCTTGTGTTATTATTTATTAATTATTGTATTATTTTCCATACAAACAACTGTAAACTTACTTTTGCCCCATCCTGTATGCTACACTTATTACACATCTCAATTTGTAGTCAAATTGAAAAAAAATTTTAAAAATATATTTTTTTTGATTTTTAGAGAGAGAGGAAGGGAGAGGGATAAAAATAGAAACATTCATGAGAGAGAAACATGATCAATTGGCTGCCTCCTGCATGCCCTTTACTGGGGATTAGCCCACAACCTGGTCATGTGTCCTGATGGGAATTGAGCTGGTGACCTCTTGGTTCATGGGTCAATGGTCATCCACCACTGAGCGACACCAGCCAGGCTACTAGCCACACTTTAAGTGTTCAGTAGCCACATGAGACTGTGGCTTCCATATTGGACTGTGTAGGTTGAGACAATCAAGGAAGTTGGAAAATGTCTTGTGACACCAGCATCCTGTGGTTCTAAGATCCAAGACAGAGGGTTGGAGGGGAGAGGGCTCTTCTGTTCTTAGGCTTTGCAACGGAAAGGATAGGACCACTGCCATCTTTGTATCTTTCACTGGAACTTCTTGCGCTCTGCAGAGTCTAGGAGTGAGTGCATGGGTGGATGAGTGGTAGATGCAGGTGTGAGTGATGGGATGTATGGGCAAATGAGGAGCCATAGATGGGTAGTTGGAGGTTTGGGAGATGAATGAATGGTGTATAAAGGGAGGCAGGGAGGGAGAGATTGGATGGATGTATGAATTGATTTCTGAATAGATGAGTAAGTAGGTGAAGGAGTGAGTGGTTGAATGGTTGGAGGTGCAGGAGGTGGTGGGATGGAGGGATGGATAGAAGTTGGGGGAATGTATGGATGTTTGGGTAGATGGAGAAATGGATATGAAAACATGATGAGCTGGCAGAGGTATGTTTGAATGAATAATGAATTGGGGCCTTAATATATATTGTTGAGTCAAAAGGCTGATGAATGGATGGGAGGGTGGGTAGGTGATGGAGGTTTGGAGAATAGTGGATAGATGACCAGTTAGAAGTGTTGTTGATGGATGGATGGATGGTAGTTGCTATGGTGGTTGAAGTTTGGTATGGATAATTGGATGACTGAGTGGATAGATGGATGGATGGATGGATGGATGATTGGATGATTGGAAAGGGAAAATTAGACAGATAGGTGGGGGCATGCGTGGATGGGTGGATGCGTGGATAGTGGACTGAGAGATTCCTGCCTTTTAGGTTTTTGCTCAGCAGGTAGAGGACTGTCTCATTGTGACCCTTTTTGAATTGTGCTTCCTGTTACTTTGTCTTGGGTAACTGTCCAGAGGCTTCACTTCTGTAGTGAAGTGCATCCACCCATGCACTTCACCTGGGGCGAAGGCTGAGGGCGGTTCACTCCGGGCCCTGCTGTCAGCATTCCCTCCGGCCCCTTTCTGGTCTGGGCACGTCACTTACGGTCTGAGCCTCATTTTCCCTGTCTGTTTCTGCTGCCACCTGAGGGTGTGGGCAGGAGCCTTTTCATAGGTTGAATAATGGGCGTTCCATGCACATGTGTGGGCTTCTCCTTGTCTTCCTCTTCCAGCCTGACCTCTCTGAGCCTGTTTTCTCTTCTGTAAAATAGGGATGATAAACCTCTTCTTACAGTGGTGCTTGGTTAAGAGCCCAGCTCCTTATAATTGAAACCCTGTCCAGTGATTTCTCTAGATCTGTGACCTTGCCTCAGTTTTCTCATCTGTAAAATAGGGTGAACAGCTACCCCAGAGTCTTTGTGAAGAATGAATGTGTTAAGTATGCCTGGCACATAGAAAGTGTGCAAAATAAGGGGTAGCTGCTCTTACTGCTACTGTTAACGTACCTCTGCACATGTTGAGTTCCTATTCAGTGCCATCCCTTAGCACCTGGTACATAGTAGGTGCTTCACGCACAGGCCCCTTCCCCTCTGCCCTTTCCTCCCTATTCTGGGGCTTGGTCCTTCTCCTTAGAGGTCTTAGTTTCCCTCTTTCACCATCTAGCGGTGGCTGGGTCAGCATGTTTTCTCACTTGATATTTTATGCCTGTCCACTGGGTTAGGTGTATTTGTGTCTGTTTCATGTCCCCCTGTCCCTCCATCCGTGTTCCCATCTCCTTCCTCCTTGCTTCCTGCCTGTTCTCACTGGGGCCATCCAGAGAGCCTTTCTTTGGCAGTGCCAAGGCCATTGCCAGCTTCCACCCCCGCCTTCCCCGCTGCCCGGCCTGGGCTGTCTGTAACAGGAACTTTTTCCAGAAAACACAATGTTTCTTCCGGCCTCTGACCTGTTCCCAGCTTGGGCTGAGTTTGCTGAGTTAGCTTCAGCTACCCCAGTGCGGGCCCATTCTTCATGGTGTGGTCGTACCTGTCCAAGTGAGAGCAGCTGGTCCTGATCTTACTGACTCCCAGTGGGCCTTTGGCCGCCACGAGCTCTTTGAAGGCCATTTCCTTCTCAGTTCTGTGAGTGAGCCTGGCTGGTGGAGGGAGAAGGCACATCTGTCTCCCGAGAGGACCTGGCAGGTGGCCAGGTTCCTGCCTCGGGATCGGGAGCCAGAGGACTGGGCTGTGAGAGGTCCCAGAGGGACTGGGCAGTGGTGGATGGAACAACTGGCCCGACTGTGATGTGGTCACAGGAAATGCCTGACGTCGCTAGGTGTCTGCCGACTGTTTTGTCTTTGCCTGGGTCACGCAGGGCACCGCCCGTCCGGGATGTGGGTCAGGGAAGGTCTCTGACTCAGTGTTTCTGGTCTAATTCAAAAGTGGAAGCTCCTTGGATGTCAGAGTGGAGGGGCATGTTTTAAAGCCTACCTCCCCATTCTTCAGAGGGAAACAGAGTCAGAAGAGCTAAGTCTCATATCTCAACTCTCTGCCTAGCATCTTAGAGAAGGCAGCAGCAGGTAGTGGTTAAGGATCCAGAGGCCTGCCACTTACCCACTGTGACCTTGGGTAAGTTATATCAGCTCTTTGTGCCTCTGTTTTCCTGTCTGTTAAATGGGCATAAAAGTCTCACAGGGTTGTTTTTATTGATTAAGTCAAATAAGACATGTAAAGTGGTTAGAATTAGCTGGGCACATGTCTGTAAAGTAGAAGAAATGTAAATCTTTACCTTCACTTGGTGTCTCCCACACGGCTCACAAATTAAGCCGTGCCTAAAACAAGACACTTTATCTCCATCATAACTCCTGCTCCCTGCCTTTTCCTCCTCTGGTTTCCTCCTTCCCAGTCAGTGGCACCACCACTTACCCAGGAGCTCAGAATCTTAGGTGTCCTTGATTCTGATCAACTTCATCCCCACACCCACTTCATCAGTAAGTCCTTTGCATTCTGGCCAGAACCTCGGTGTAATTACCACAGAAATTCCAGGAGGGAGGTTGTGTGTGTGTGTGTATGTAAACGATTGTAAATTTACATGGAAACACAAAAGCGGACAGTTTTGGAGAAGGACCAAGCTGGAGGACATGTATTACTGACACCAGGCTACTGTAAAGCTGTAGTAATCCAGATGTGGTCTTGGGCCCAGGCTGGGTGGCTCAGTTGGTTGGAGCACTTTGCAAAAGTTAATTGAGCCATATACTACTTTGGGCATTTTTTTTCCTGTATGGATATTACTTTAAGAAAAAGTTTATAAAAATATGTACACACACACACACACAGATATGTGCACACAAATCATCTCCTATCCTGGTTCTTCCTGATTTCCACTGGCCCATCCCTAGTCCTTATCCATAGGCAACCAGAGGGAGTCCTTTAAAACTTAAATAAGATCATGTTACTCTGGTCAGACCCTGCCTGGCTCCCATCTCAGGCCACAGGAGAAGCCCATGTCACCACTGCCCACAGGATCCTGCAGGGTCTGGTCCGTGTGGCCACTCTGACCCCATTCCCCACACTCCCCTCACCCACCCAGCTCTAGCCATATTGGCCTCCTCGCTGGTTCTTGCAACATGGCAGGCCATGGTGCCTGTGCCCTCTGGAATGTGCCTCCCCAGATACCCTCCCAGTTTCCTCCCTCACCTTCCCTAGGCCTTCGGTCCAGCGCCACTTCTTCAGTGAGGCCTTCCCTGGCCCTCTTCCCCGCCCCAGTTAAAATCAAGCCTCACCCTCCCTATCCATCCTTTTGTTTTATTATTATTTTTTACAACCTTTCTTACTTTTAAAACCTTAAGTGTTTTATTTTAATTAAAAACACAAACATCACATTTGTTAAACATTCTTTTCATGTAGTGCCAAGGCCTCTTCTTGGGGGTTAAGGATCCTCTTCACACAAAAGCAACTCACCTTTATCCCGTCTTTCTGAAACATTCAACTTAATTTTCAGAGAGAGAATTCTCTCTCTACAGGCCCGTGTCCTCAGCTTATGTAATATGTAGTTTACCCACTTACAGTGGCAGGTGCACATCAGGCAAATTGGCTTGGGAACAAACAGCTGACTCTCGGTGAGCATCGCCCACCTGGTGGAGACCACAAAGTGGCCTTCGAGCTCCGAGGGCTCGGTCTCTGCTTTATTTTAACCTCAACGTTGAGCACTTCTGACACAATGGGAGTGTGACTTCTTAGCCTCTGTCTGTGCCCCTCCTGGCATTGGAAGATTGAGTTCCCAGAGACATTGCTTTGTTCACTCCTGCAGCCCCAACCCCTAGAAGATTGTGCCTGGCACCCAGGAGGTGTTCTCTTAGTGCTTGTTGAATGTGTGGGTGCATGACTGCCCTAGGTTGGTATTCTCCCACAGGAAGTGCTGGTCAGATGTTTTTTGAGTGACTAGATGCGCAAGCGGTAGAATTCACCTGAGTGAATGAATGAATGGTGGGTAGGTGGATGCAGATGATGGATGGATGGATGGACTGCCTACTCTCTTCCACTCTGGTCTTATTTCAGGAAGTTCCTGTTTGTTAGACACTTTGAGAGCCTTGACCCATTTTCTAGCCAAGAAGAATGGGTTTCGATTGCTGCTTGTTAGTTTCTCGTCGAAGTCCACTTTTAGCTGAAAAGTAGCTCTGTGAGGTCAGGAAGGCTAGCAGCCCATTTCCCAGATGAGGAAACTGTGGGTAGGAGTGGGGAGGTCACACAACCACCAGCCGAAAGCCCATGCTCCTGGTGGGGGCAGCACTCCTCCCGTTCCCGTGCTCTCCCTGTGCCTGCTCCTCCCTCCGCTCTGTTGAAGACACTGGCGCTGCCCTGAGGTGGGGCATGGGGGATGCTGACTTCCCACTGTCTTTCAGGGTCACCGGGAGCAAGAAATCCACCAAGAGGACCAAATCCATCAACGGCTCCCTCTACATCTTCAGGGGCCGAATCAACACTGAAGTCATGGAGGTGGAGAACGTGGAAGACGGGACAGGTAGGCCCCAACCCCAAGCCCTGCCTGAGCCCAGTCCCTCCTGCTCCATGACCCACTGTCTGTCTCAGTTTTTAAACATTTATTTGAACCGGAACCTACTTACACAAAATGCCTAAAACTCGTGCACATGAAATGAATACCTGGGTAGTCACCATTCAAGTTAACAAGTAAACACTGCCTGCCCCCTCGAAGTCCCCTCCTCCTCACAGCACCTCCTTTCCCTCAGAAGTAACCACTTCTAAATTCTGTGATGGTCATTTTCTTGCTTTTTAAAAATATTTTTACCTCCTAAGTATTACTAAATATTTTAATCACAATTTCTCTGTTTAAAATCTTACTTAAATGGTTATATTATAGCCCAGGCTGGTGTGTACAGTGGTTAGAGCACCAGCCCACATACCTAAGGGTTTTGGGCTCCATTCCTGGTCAAGGACATGTACCTGGGTTGTGGTTTAATCCCCGGCCCTGGTCAGGGCACCTGTAGGAGGCAACCAATCGATGTGTCTCTTTCACATCCATGTTTCTCTTTCTCTTTCTCTCTCTCCTTCTCCCTCCCCTCTAATCGTTCCCTTCCTTCCACTCTCTCTAAAAATCAATGGAAAAAATAACCTTGGGTGAGGATTAACAACAAAATAGTATATTATATATATATATATAATGATGTTATATATTTCTGTATATATATACTTATATTTAATTTTTAATTTAAGTTTTGATCCATTGGATTTTTAAAATTGAATTTATTGGCGTAATACTGGTTAACAAAATTGTACATGTTTCAGGTGCACAATTCCACAGCACATCACGTGTACACTGTGTTGTCATGAACACCATACAATCTTTTGCATCTTGCTTTTTTCTCTCAACCCCATGTTGGTGAGATCCATCCATGTTTCTGCATGTAGCTCTCTCTAGCTTGTTGGTTTCCATCGCTGTGTAATATTCCATTGTGTGAATAGTCCAGTTTATCCATCCCTTTGATGATGGACATGTAGGTTGTTTCCGCTGTTGACTATTATGAACGGTGATGCTGTGAGCGTTCTCGTGTAAATCTCTTGGTGTATGTGCCCTTAAGCTTGTCTAGGGCAGGGGTTCCTAACTGGCTTTGAGCCACAGACCCCTTTGGCAGTCTCCTGAACCCTGTGGCCCCCTCCGCTGATTCAGGGTACAGGCAATCCCTGAAGCAACTTCCCTGGATAACACCAGCCTGTTTTCACAGGGGCTTGCCAATCCCCACCCAGCAAGCAGCACGTGAGGGCCTACGATTCGGTGTTATCTGGCTTGTACCAGGGATCTGAGTAGCCCAAGGCCAGAATGAAATGGGCAGGGAGGCAGGGATGCATTCCTGGGCTTTGGGTTGGCATCTCCCTTTGAGTCACCTGCATTTGTGCCTGGATGGCAAGATCTTGAAGCCCCTGTCATTGAGGGTCTGCAGATCTTCCCTGCCTGCCAGAGAATAGCCAGGAGAAGGAGTGAGAATTAGAAGGCTGGAAAGTTCAGTTCTCAAATCCTGATCCTGCCCGTGCCCCTGGAGCCGCAGGGCTTGTCCTGTCAGCTCACTCACAAGCGTGTGGTCAGGAATGTTCAGAGTTGTGTGGCCGAGTCTGCTCACCCACCTTTTCCTCCTGCCTTTGCCAGCGGATTATCACAGCCATGGCTACACTGTCACCAACGGCTGGAAGATCCACAACACGGCCAAGAACAAGTGGTTTGTCTGCATGGCCAAGACGGCGGAGGAGAAGCAGAAGTGGCTGGATGCCATCATCCGAGAGCGGGAGCAACGCGAGAGTGAGTTCTCTGGAGAATGGTGGCTCTGGGGGGCTTCCCCGAGGCTTGTCACTTCTGCAGAGTGAGGGCTGTGCCTAGGGAAGGGGCAGGGAGGTCAGAGCTACTAGAAGCAGGACTCGGAAGGGGTAGCGAGCTCGGGGACTGTGTTGCACCTTGGTGGTATTTCAGATCAGCAGAGGTCATCTGAGTGAGCCCACTAGGTAGATGGTGAAACTGAGGCCCAATGGAAGGGACTTGCCCAAGGTCATGTCGATACGGTTGGTCATCCTTGGATTTGTGACATCTTTCACCCTTGGGGTTTGGCGGCAAAGATGCTGTCGGCATGCCTTTCCTCCTCCACGATCTCTAACCTCCTCCTGGGGTTGTGTTAGAGAGTCACCGAGTCTGCGTTGGGGAAGCGGGTCCTTGAGAGTTGCCTATTGCTGTGGTCATGTATCTCTGGGCTCAGGCACCTCTGAGGCAGCTCCCACGGGAAGTGCGGGGCTGGGTGTGGTAGTTGGGTGAGGTTGGGGTGGGCAGTGGACTGTTGTGTAGTCACTACCAGCCTTGGAAAAGTGAGACTTGGTGTGTTTGGGGCAAGTTACTTCAGCTGCTGGACCTCAGTGATGTCGCCTGAGATGTGGGGATAACAGTTCCTGCTTGGCAGTTTGACATGTGATCCTAAAATCTATCCTGACCCCCCACATGTGCTATAGACATCTCACACGCACCATGTGTAATCAGAGCCCTTCATCTCCATCAGATCTTCTGCCCAAACCTGCTCACCCCATCAACTTCCCTATCTCAGTAAGTGGCCCCTCCATTCTCTCACAAGCTCAGATTCAACTCTTGGTGTCATCTTTGATATCATCCTGTTCCCCAAATTCAGTAGATCAGATCCTTTTAATTCTGCCTTTTCACATATATGCCAGCTCCATCCATGTCTCTCCTGTCCCTACAAAGCACAAGTCACTGTCACCTCTCAAGAATATAGGCCCAACATGACTAGATCCATTGATTTTATTTTTTTCCTAAAGAAGCTAGACATCTGAATTTTAAGGTGGCATTTCTTTATTTTAAATATTGCACCAAAATTTATTAAAATGGCATTAGGCTAAATAAGCTACTGAAGTTGGCCCCCAGTTGTGACACCTGAAACTGATCAGGGCTGGATGTGTGGTCAGGACTGGGACAGAGTTCAGGGGTGTGGCCTGGCCTGGGTGTGGCAAATCAGGATCTTTGTGGTCAGAATCGAAGGTTGTGGTCAGTGCAGAGCATATGTGATCACGAGTGGGGTGTGGCTTGAGAGCGCCTTGGTTGTTAGAAACGAGGTATTGTCAAAACCCTGACCTTTCAAGGGTGGGGTTCATAGCTGTGGTCAGCAGTATGGATCTGGAGCAAAACTTTCTGGCTCTGAATTCTGCTTCTACCACTTCCAGTTGGGAAATCTCGTACAGAGAACTTAATTTTGCTGGGCCTCAGTTTCTTCATCTGTGAAATAGGGATAATGGTACTTGCTTGTAGGTTTCCTGAGGACCAAGTGGCATATAGTAGATGCTTATAGTGTTTCCTGTGATTGTTTGTCATTCCTATCATTGTCAGGAGCAGACAGGGTCCAAGTGGAAAATGTGGGTGGTGGTGGTAGTGGGGGGGAAGCAGTGATCTGGGTCAGGGTCCTGTGTGTGTTGTATTTTCTAGAGAAATGGCCAAATAGCCATACCTGGCTGGAAGGAAGATCTCAGTAGGCTTTCCAATAACCTCTAAATTTGAAAACCTATCCTCAGGTCGAAGGCTTGCATAAGCTTAAAAATGCTACTTGCTCTGGGATTTTTTTTATCTGGGCCTCAGTTTGGCCATCAGCAAAATGGGTTCTTTTAGCCTACCGAGTTCTTTAGAGGAGCCGAGGACAGAGACCACAATGCAGTGAGTGCTCTATGGATGGCCACTGGCTGTGGCAGTAGTGGGGGCAGCTGGGGATAGCTTTCAGGAGCAGCAGGCCAGCCCCTCCACTCCTCAGTGCTGGTGCTGTCCCTGGTGCTGACCTTGCCTCCTCTGCAGGCCTGAAGCTGGGCATGGAGCGGGACGCCTATGTCATGATTGCGGAGAAGGGGGAGAAGCTTTACCACATGATGATGAACAAGAAGGTGAACCTGATCAAGGACCGCCGGAGAAAGCTGAGCACCGTCCCCAAGTGCTTCCTCGGCAAGTGAGTGGCCTGACCTTGGCCTCTGCTGGGTCCCTGGGTCTCAGCTGGAGGCTGGAGATGGGCAGACCACTGTACCCACCTGGTTTTCCCCAGTCCTGCCCCTCCCCACAGGAGCCCTCCTGGGCAGAGCTACCAAAGCACCCTGAATCCTTGTGCTTTGGAGGTCAAGAAGGATAGTGGGCCCCCATATCAGGTCTTTCAAGTATTTTTAACCATAACTCACTGCAAAACAAGTTTCCTGTTATGACCTGGTACACACATCCATGTAATATATGAATGAAGAGTCACAAAACTTACTGTGTTCGATGTACTCTGAGAATATCTGCTCTGTATTTCTGTTCTATTTCTTTCTATCCTGTGTTGTCCTGATCCTATCCTACCCTTTCTGTTCTATTGAAGTCATTTCAAAAATAATCCTGAGCGAGACCTATGAAATTGGTTTCACAAACGACTTAGTGGGTTGCCCATCATGGGTTGAAAAGTGCTGTTGTAGCATCAGGAAAGAGAAGCCACAATAGTTGTTTCAAGCACAGAGGTATTTGACACAGGGAATTGATGACGAAGGTGATGGGAGGTCTGGGAGAGCAAATGTAGGCTCTGTATCAGTCTGCTGGGGCTGCCGTGACACAATGCCACAGACCGGGCAGCTTAAACAACAAATTTATTTTCTCACAGTGCTGGAGGCCGGAAGCCCGAGAACAAGGTGTCCGCAGGGTTGGTGTCTGGGGAGGCCTCCCTTCCTGAGTTACATCTGAGAGAGGAGGAGGGGGAGGGTGCTGTAAGCTTTTCAGTACTTAGGGCCTCTCATTTCTCTGTTTGGGAAATACATTATTTACTACTAATAAAACATTTCCCCCCGGCCCACATTTTATAACCAAGCAGCAAAGGGGTCAGAGCACAGGTGTGACCAGATTGGATCTTTTATTTGTATTTTTATTACTTTTTTATTGTTGGCACTATTACAGATGTCCTCATTTTCCCCCACCTTTGCCCACCTCCATCCAGGCCCCCCTCCCCTGCCCCCGGCCTTCACCACACTCTTGTCTGTGTCTGTGAGTTACGCAATATGTTCTTTGGCTAATCTCTTCTTCTTTCATCCAGTCTCCCCTGCCTCCGTCCCCTTTGACCTCTGTCAGACTGCCCCATGTATCCCTGCATCTTGTCCTATTTTGTCATTTTATTTTGTTCATAAGTGATATTTTATGGTACTTGTCTTTCTCCGATTGGATTATTTCCTAATTGGATTATTTAATAATCTCCAGGTCCATCCATGCTGTCACAAAGGAGGAGAGTTCCTTCTTTTTTCACAGCCAAATAGTATTCCATTGTGTAAATGAGGGGTGGGGAACCTTTTTTCTGTCAAGGGCCATTTCGATATTTAGAACATCATCTGCAGGCCATACAAAATTATCAACTTAAAAATTAGCCTGCGATGTGTGGTCAAACATTGATTGAACTCACCCCTAATGCCTTGGCAGGGTCAGACCAAATAATTTCTCAGGCCTTATATGGCCTGCAGGCTGGACGTCCCCTACCCCTGGTGTAAATGCACCACAGCTTTTTTATCCACTCATCTGCTGGTGGGCACTTGGGCTATTTCCAGATCTTGGCTCTTGTGAATAACGCTGCTTTGAACATAGGGGTGCAGATAGTCTTTCTGATTGGTGCTTTGCGATTCTTAGGATATATTTTGAGACGTCTGACTTTGGATTGGATCTTAAACCCAGGTTTCATTCACCTGGGGTGGGGGCATTCACCTGGGATTGGGAGAGGCAGAAGAA
Organism: Myotis davidii; assembly: GCF_000327345.1. Taxonomy (NCBI): domain Eukaryota; kingdom Metazoa; phylum Chordata; class Mammalia; order Chiroptera; family Vespertilionidae; genus Myotis; species Myotis davidii. The sequence goes on along the minus strand of NW_006296797.1, from coordinate 136,632 downwards.
ATGGTCAGGCTCTTTTCAGACCTACTGTGTGCGAAATACAGTGGTCAACACTCTGGAGAGGGCAGAAGAATGACGAGGGCAATCTCATGAACCTGTGGCCCAAATGGGGGGAGAAGTTTGCTTGTGAGCAGGGACTTGACTTAGAATTTATTCACTTATATCTCACCTGCTTCCCCAAAGCTTTTGAAGAGTAAAAGCCACTGTGTTATTATGTTAATGCCACAGACCAGGAGAGAGGTGACTTGGATGAGGGCAGTCACAGCAGAGAGGGGGGAAAATGGTTGCATTCTGGTCATGTTGAAGGTGACCACATTTGCTGATGGGGTGAGAGCAAAGATAGTTAAGGACTGACAGGAAAGATGGAGTTGCTGCTTGCTGAGAGGGGAAGGAGATGGAGGGAGGCGCAGGTTTCAGGGGGTAGGAGTAGAGCTCAGAGGCTGTTTGGATGGTTGCACTGAGACTAGTAGACACCTGGATGGAGATGTGACTTGTTAGTTGGATATGGAATCTTGACTTGGGAAGAAAAGTCTGGGTTGGAGACCTGTGTGCAGGAGATGTGGGCATTTAGATGGCCTTTGGAGCCATAGAGACGGAATGAGATCTGAAGAGGAGGTGGAGAGGCAGGGACTGGGTTTGGGGGGCTGATGGCCTTTGGGGGAAGGACCAGCAGAGGAGTCAGGGAGGGGCAGGGAGGGAAGAGGGAGGCACTCAGGGCAAGTGTGGTGCTCGGAAGCCAGGTGAATAAAGACGCAGCAACAGTGGGAGACAGAAGCTTAGGTTTGGACGTGGTAGGTTGAAATGCCTGGTACACATTCAGTATTGATGTTGGATGGGCTGTCAGAGACCAAGTGTGGAGCTGGGTATGGTCATGGGCCAAAGCTTGTCGTTGGCAGGGCAGCAGGGAGGAGATTTGGGGGGTGGCTGGGCCCCTGAGGGGTGACCAGGATGCCCTAGATTTGGGCCGCCCTTTTGCCCTCAAGGGTCAGCCACCCCAGCTAAGCTCCCTGGGTGGAGAGGAGATGGGGTGCCAGACCTGCAGGCTGTGGGAAGTGGGGAAGGGACAGCCTGGCTGGTCTCCATCAGCTAATCCCTAATCCCTGGGCAGAAAGGATGTTTTTCTCTGCGGAGGGGCCTTCCTCCTCCCTCGTCCCCCGGGTCAGAGGACTCCCCACCTCCTGCCAGACCCCTCCGAGAGCATAGTCCACCGGATGGGATAACCTGTCTGTGATTAGAGCTTCAGAGGAGTGTTCTGTCTCCTCAGGAAGGATTAAGGAGATTTCTTTTACTGCCCATTGGAAACGGGGCCAGAATTGAAGCTTGTTGTGTAACCACTGGGTCCTAAAGACCTGTTGTCCTGCAGGAGACTGCTCTGTCAAACTCCTCTCCCCAATGGCTTTGCTCTGCGCCCAGCCCGGAGCTGTGATCTCCTTCTTCCCTGCTGGGGCTCAGCTCCCCAGCCTTCTCCCCCAGGAGTACCCTGGCCCCTCGGGTGGAAGGAACCAGCAGCCACAGGGGCATCGTAATTGAGCCTTTCTCTGCTCCAGGAGCTGGGATGTGGCCATGCCTTTAACCCTCACACAACACGGTGAGGCAGGTTACTGCCATTATCCCCATTTTAAGGGTGAGGAAACTGAGGCACAGAGAGGGAAAAGGTCCTGCCCAAGATCACAGGTGGGGAGCTGGGATGTGAATCCAGGACTTTCTCCCATAACATTCTGCTGCATTGATCCATTTTTATCTCTATTCAGCACATTTCATTTTTACTTGATAGTTACTTTCTCTCCATTTGTCTCTACCACTAGACAGGGAACTCCATGAATACAGAAAGTGTCTGATTTATCTTTATAACCTTCAAGGGTTGGGCTTTGAGTCAGACTTGGACTCAAGTCCTGGAGCTCCCACTCCAGGACTTTGGGCAAGTTTCTTACCTTCTCTGAGTCCAGTAAATGATTGATTAATGAGCGAGAATAAAATATGCCTGATAAGATTGTTGGAGAATACAGTGAGAAGATGTGAGTGACATGCTGAGCACAGTGTTGGCAAGAGTGATAGAAGTGTGTATTGGGCTTAAGGAGTGGTCTGTTTTTCATTTTATTTTTTTCTTTATTGATTAAGGTATTACATATGTGTCCTTACCCCCCCCTCCCCCCAAGCCTTCATCCCCCTGGTGTCTGTGTCCATTGGTCAGGCTTATATGCATGCATACAAGTCCTTTGGCTTATCTCTCCCCCTTCCCCCCGCCCTCCCCTACCTTCCCTCAGGTTTGATGGTCTGATCGATGCAGGAATGGCCTGTGTTTGCCAAACTCAGAGACAAAACTCACAGATAGCACATGACAAAAACCAAGGAATAAAATCTGTATGTTACTCTGGAAGCGTCATGGGAGGATCATGGCATTTGTCCTCTGGGGTCCCCAGATTAGTTGGGGAGACAGAATCTATTATTCATTCATTCATGCGATTCATTCAGTGTTTACTATGTGCCAGCTGTGGACAGGACAGATGAGATCTCTGACCTCATGGCGATAACCAGCCAATCGGGGAATCAGCAAGTAGACAATAGACAAATACAAATAAAAACAAAGAAGGGAATTTCAGAGTTGAAGATGCTGTAAGGAGGTGAGTAGGTTGGTATAAGGAGGCAAGGGTATGGGGTGCTATTTCAACAGGTTGGTCAGGGAAAGCCTCTCTGAGAGGGGACCTTTTAACCAACGTCTGCAGAACAAGCAAGAGCCAGCTGTGAAAATATCGGGGCGGGAACAGCAGGCACAGAAGCTCCGAGGTGGAATGAGCCTCAGGTAAGCAATTGAGGAACAGCAAGGTGGTCAGTGTGGCTGAAGGGAGTGAGTGGGAGACGTGGGGAGACAATGGCCCCGGGGTTGACGGGCCAGATCAGGCAGGTAAGGGGTAAGAGGCTCAGCCTTTATTCTCAGTGCTCTGAAAAGCCATGGAAAGAGTCTAAGTCAGGGGTGGGCAAACTTTTTGACTCGAGGGCCACAATGGGTTCTTAAACTGGACCGGAGGGCCGGAACAAAAGCATGGATGGAGTGTTTGTGTGAACTAATATAACTTCAAAGTAAACATCATTACATAAAAGGGTACAGCCTTTTTTATTTTTTATTTTTATTCATTTCAAACGGGCCGGATCCGGCCCGCGGGCCGTAGTTTGCCCACAGCTGGTCTAAGTGGAAGAGGAAGATGAGGGCGAACCTTCATGCAGGCCCTGAATGAGGACACTTGACGAGCTGTGTGAGCCCAGGGAACAAGGTGTGATGTTCTGTCTGTCAGGGGCAGTGAGGGAAGGCTTCCTGGAAGGAGAAGGCCTTTGGTTTTACCCTTGACAGAGGTCAGATGTCATTCGGTTATTCATGTCTGCCGGAAGGGACACTCTCAGGTGGAAGAGGCCTTGCTGTCTCATCTACCTGTGTGCGCAGGTGCGGGGTATGAGCATGTAGTAGCTGGTCAATAATGATTTGTCGAGCGTTGCTGCAGGCATCTTCAGGAAGCATCTTAGGCAGTGAGGTTTACTAAAATCCCTCAGTTCCTACCCTCATGGAGCTCCAGGCCATGGAAGAGATAGGCAAGAGATTGTTGAATAGGTGGTGAGTGGTACATTGGACCTCAGCGAAGGCACTTTCCTAGAAGAGATATATCTGTGCATCCCCTGCGGCCAGCACTGGGCTTGGCTCCTAGTAGGCAGAATACATGTTCACTGGGTGAATGATTCTGGGGACCAGGAAGGAAGGAGGGATGAAAGCTGGACACGTATTAACTTTCAGGCAGCCCCCCATTCCCTGAATTTCAAACTTGCCACCAACTAGCCCAGGGGTGGGCAAACTTTTTGACTCAAGGACCACAATGGGTTCTTAAACTGGACCGGAGGGCCGGAACAAAAGCATGGATGGAGTGTTTGTGTGAACTAATATAAATTCAAAGTAAACATCATTACATAAAAGGGTATGGTCTTTTTTTTTCAATAGTTTTATTCATTTCAAATGGGCCGGACCCAGCCCGCGGGCCATAGTTTGCCCACGGCTGAACTAGACCAACCTTCTCTCCGTGTCCCCAGATCACTGCACTGAGTTATGTCCTCCTGGAAGACTGGATCTTGCTGCTCTTTGCAGCTCCCAGCAGCCGGCATATTGCTGTTTTCCTAACCTGAACTCGCTCAGGCCTTTGTGTATGCTGATCCCTCATCCTAGAACACCCTTTCCTGTACCCAGTGGTGGTAAATCGTGCCCTACTGACCCAGCACAGTTCGCAGCTGTGTTTTCTGTAGGCCACATGGTGCTTTCAGGAAAACTTGGACTTGATATCTACATTTACCAGTTGGGAGAATTCACAGGAAATGCAGGATTTCCGGCTTTTCTTGAAAAGCCATAGGATGTCTTAGTCTTCCCAGGCAGCCATAGTCAGCCACTCTGAGGAGTGGCTCCCGTCTTCAGCAGTGAATTTTATCTGGTTTTGCACACTGGATCCCAGCTTAAGGTTTTGTATGATTAGAAAGTTTACCTGTTAAATCCAGAAAGCCCCTGAGTGAACCACTTGCCAGATGGACCCTGTTAAAGCCCAGAGAGAGACAGTGGCTTGCTCAAATTTGCCCAGTTGTCCTCTAAAACGGAGCAAGACTCGGCTTAGAGCAGAAACATGGTCACAGTTGCTGTCCTCTGGTGTGTCCTCTCCTGTCCTAGCATCTGCTGTGGGGTACTTCCTGTCCCACCCCCAATCCTGGCCACAGGGCTGGGGTCAGTGCCAGAGGCGGCCTCCAATGGGACAGCGAGTGGGCAGCCGGACGCTGAGCCCCCAGCTTCCGAGAGTGGGCACGCCACATCTGTTCACTTCTCTTAGCTGTGGGCAACTTTCTCCCTGTCTCTGAGTTTTGGGACTTAGAGAATGGAACTGGGGATGGGCAGGACCCTGAGCAGTCTCTTTCCCACCTAGGGACCTGTTCTACCAGATAGATCCTTTTCTTCTGTGCTCCCCCACCCTGGGCCTGCACCCGGGGCTCTCTGAATGCCTCAGCACACACCACTACCTACACACAACGCAGGTCTTTGCTCAGCAAACCCTAGAAAGCTAAAAATAGCCCTGCCCCCCTCTGGCCCTGTAATTGGAGGCGGGACAGCTGGTTTCGATAAGCAGGAGAGCTCTGTGCTCTGGCCAGCTGCCACCTGCTTTCATTGAACACAGATTGCGAGGCGGAAACAGCTAGTTCCCGGCTCTACCCTTTCTTGCTGACTTCAGGGGGGGTTGAGCTCTCAGTGCACTGCCAAGAGCCCGGAGCTGGGGTCTGACTGAGCCTCTGCTGCACGGGGTAGTCACGTTGGATTTGCCTGTTTTCTTGTGGCTGATGAGCACTGCTTTCTCCCTGAGTCCTCCTCCTGCTCCCAGAACACTCCTCCTTGCTCAGTGGTTCATTCGATGGTCAATAAATGATTATTGAGCCCTCATGTGCTTTTTTGACCCTCTTCTGGGTTCAGGGGGTGGAGCCATGCATAAGAGGGCATGGAGATTACATTCTGGTTGGGGGAGATGGCTGATAAACACATACATAAATCTGCAAATAGTGCAACTTCAGACAGTTACAACTATTAAAAAGGAAGCAAAACCTAGAGATGGGATGGACTGTGTGGGGTGAAGGGACTGCTCTTGGTGAGGTGGTCAGGGAAGGCTTCTCCGAGGAGCTGATAGTTGAGCTGAGAACTGAATGATGAAAAGGAGGGGCTACCTGACGAGCTGGGAAAAGTGTTTCCCGGAAGAGGGAACAGCAAATGCAAAGTCCCTGAGGCAGGCGGGAATCTGACATTTTTTAAAGAAGGTGGCCATGGCTAGAGCATAGTAAGTGAAAGACGGAGGGATGGGCCCGTGAGGATGGGGCATTTCTGCACGGCCTGGATTTCACGTGGGCAGACTTTTCTTTCTTCTGAGAGGAATGGGGAAGCCCGTTGGAGGATTTTAAGTAGGAGGCTGACATGATTTCATCACTATTAACTCTCCTGACTCTCCAGTTACCTTTCTGGACCCGTATTTCTTCCTGCTTGTTTGGTTTTTCATTCCTCCTGTTCATCCACCCATCCGTCTAGCCATCTATCATCCATTCCCCACCCATCTACCCAATTGTCTCTCTACTCATCACCTACCCATCTACTCATGTTCCCCTCCACCCACCTGCTCACCAGGCTTTTCAGCCGTCTGTTACTCATTTGTCTGTGAAGTCATCCATTTATCCATTCACTTCCCCTTCATTTACCTATCCACTCATGTGTCCATCTATCCATCCTCCCATCCTTCCACACTCCCATTTATCCATCCACTCAGCCAGCCAGCCAGCCAGCCTGAGGCAGGGCCCGGGGTCTGCTATGCCCACCTCTCTGCCATTGGTCATGGGGAGAATCACCAGGCCTCAGCACAATCCCCAGGGCTGTGGCCCCCTAAGCTTTGCTTCCCTGAGGGAAGTTTAGCTCTCCTTCCCAAGAGTGGGTGAGGCCAAGCCTGCTTAGTGCTGGTCCCCGAGGGCCAGGACTGGGGACGTCCTCTCAACCACATCTTATGTTCCTGGCAGTGAGTTTGTTGCCTGGCTCCTGGAAATTGGTGAAATCAGCAAAACGGAAGAAGGAGTCAACTTGGGCCAAGCCTTGTTGGAGAATGGCATTATCCACCATGGTGAGTGGGGGCCGGGCCTGGTGGGCCAAGGGGTCGGAACAGGTCAGACCCCTACAGTGCTGTTTCCACGGACTCAGAGGCCATTGCTATACGTCTCTGCAGCCACTCTGTTCCCTGGCACCGTGGGGTCCCAGGAATGTGGATGCCCTTATAAGACTGCTAGCTCCCCTAGGGTAGCAGCAGTGTGGGGACACCTCGAAAAGATGGGGGCAGAGGATGTTCTGTCCGCTTAAGTTTATTGAGAGCCTGTTTGGGACCAGGCACTGTCCACATAGCGGTGAACGGGACAGATGAAAACTCTTGTCCCCTTGGGGCCAAGCTTCTAGTTGTGGGGAGAAGACAGTAGACAAGATAAATAAAAATAAGTGTATACAGGTGGTGGTAAGTGCTAGGGAGGGAGAGAAAGCAGGGAGTGGGGTTCATTTGGAATAGGCGAGTTGGGAAGGCCTCACTGAGAAGGTGAGGATGGAGCCAACACCCGAGAGAGGGAGGGAGCCAGGTGGGCTTTGGGGTTCCAGGCAGAGAGAACAGCCAGTGCAAAGTCCTCGGGACAGAAGGGTAAGTGATTGTTTGGGGAACAAAAAGGGTGCCAGGATGGCTTCTGCGGAGTGGGCAGGGGGAGTGTTAGACGATGTCAGAGGGCACAGGGCCACGTGGAGTTTTCAGGGGATGAGGTCCAGGAACTAATAGGGGATTGTAGAGTCTTTGGATTTACTCTGAGTGACGTGAAGCCACTGCTGAGTTTTGAGTGGAGGAAAGACCCGCCCAGACTCAGACTTTAACAGGATGCTTTTGGCTGCCATGCGGAGAGTGGACCGTGTGCCAAGGGTAGCAGCAGGGCGCCCAGCGCCGAGGCAGCTGTGATATTCTGGGAGGGAGATGGAGGTGGCTTGGACCTAGTGGAGTGCAGAGTCAGAGTCTGAATGTTTTGAAGGGAGAGCCTACAAGGTTTGCTAATGGATCCAAAGTGAGGAGTGAGAGACAGAGAGACACACGAAGGGCTGCTCAAGGCCGTTGTGTGGAGATGGTTCCATAAATGCTGACAGTGTGGTCTCGGACCCAGCACATGTGGTCCCCACCCAGGCTTTGGTGATCTAGCTCCAAGGAGATGCTGGGTCCATTGCGTCCCAACACAGGCTGGCTTGGGGCTTTCTGGGCCTCTCATGCCCCAAAGTGCAGGTCCCAGCAAGGCCCCGCATGCAGCATGGGCAGGAGGCTCCGTGAAATCTTGCTTGGCACGGAGCCTGGCCAAGTGGAGGGTGATGATGGTGGGCTTGAGGCCGAGGGGGCCTGCTCTGTGTCACTGCCCCCTGGGTCCCTCTAGTCTCTGACAAGCACCAGTTCAAGAACGAGCAGGTGATGTACCGCTTCCGCTATGACGATGGCACGTACAAGGCCCGGAGTGAGCTGGAGGACATCATGTCCAAGGTAGGGACCCTGTCACCCTGACTCATCATCCTGAACCCCTCAGTCACCGCAGAGCAGGCTTATGTCCCACTGGCCTCTCCCCACCCCTCCCTCTTCCTCCCCACACCTGTTCTTTATGGGGAGCCACCTCTCCCAGCAACCTGGATTTGGAGTCCCTGATCCCAGACTCCCCCTTTTTTTCTTTCAGGGTGTGAGGCTTTACTGCCGTCTTCACAGCCTCTATACCCCTGTTATCAAGTAAGTTACTCTCTGCAAATTTCAGTTTCACCTTCACTGATAACTTCACTGAGCCCCAGTCTTCTCCATCAGTTGGGGCTAATGATGACACCTCCCTGGAGGTTTGTTACTAGGGTTAAGTGAGTGTTTTGGGAAACAGTGCAGCATGGTGGTGAGTTTACCTTTAAAGACAGGAATGTTCGTAACAAAACAGAAATGGAAAGAATGAATGAGAGTTTTCCTCATCACTCAGAGGACACCAGCTTTCTATAGTCACGGTGCTGTTGACTTGGGGGCTGGGTAATTCTTTATTTGAGAGCTGTTCCGGACATCCCTGGTTCCTACCGGCTAGATGCCAGTAACCCCTCCACCTCTCGCCCGGTCATAATGGCCAGAAGTGTCTCCAGACACCGCCAGGTGTTTCTTGGGGGGCAAAGTCGCCCCTGGAGAGAGGAGACTCAGAGCCATCTGCTCCTGCCCCCTCACGCGGTCGGTGAGAAGGGGGTCTTGCACTGAGAGTGAGGTGTGGGATCCGGGCCCAGTGCTGTCCCCAGCCCCTCCCTCTGCCCCCAGGCCCAGAGAGCCTGGCACCCTTGGGTCCAGAGCACTAGGGCAGGAAAACGGCGTCTGCTCCCGCCTCTGTCCCCTCATGTGCTCAGGATGCGCTCCCTCCTCTCCACAGAGACCGCGATTACCACCTGAAGACGTATAAGTCGGTGCTGCCCGGGAGCAAGCTGGTGGACTGGCTGCTGGCTCAGGTGAGGACCGTGACCACCGTCGCGCTCTGCTGGGGACTGAGAGGCTAACGGGATGTAGTCCTTCGAGGAATTTATATTTTTTAATTTTTTTTCACTTGTGGTAGGATACACGTAACACTTGCCATCCTACCCATTCAGGAGTTTTAGGTGCATTCACACTGCCTTGCAGCCCTCCCCGACAGCCCTCTCCAGAGCTCTTTTCATCTTGCAGAACTGAAACTCTGAACCCATTGATCACTCACCCTCATCCCTCCCGCCCCAGCCCCTGGCAACCGCCCTTCTACTTTCTCTCTATGAATTTGACTGCTCTAGGCACCCTGTCTACTAGTATGTGGAGTCATACAGCAGTTGTCTTTCTGTGTCTGGCTTATTTCACTCAGCGTAATGTCTCAAGGTTCATCCATTCTGCTGCTGCATATGCCAGAATCTGCTTTCTCTTTATGACTGAATAACATTCCATGGTACAGACAGACCACATTTTATTTATCAATTCTTCAGTCAGTGGACACTTGGGCTGCTGCCACCTTAAGGCTTTCAGGTTTAAAACTGGGACCGTCCTGGGCAAATTGGGCCGGGTTGGTCTCATCCTGGCACCGCTCTGGAGCCTCCCATGTGGAACTTGCCAAGTTACTGCCTTCACATGCGTTCCCAGGGGGCAGGGGCTGGGCGAGGCTTAGCAAGTCTGTGCGTCAATTTTGCGGCAACTTCCCAAAGGTGTTAGTTCCATGGACACTCCTGTCTGCCCGTCTCTTGTCCTTTATGGCTCCCGTTCACAGGGCACTTCCTCTGCGCCAGGCACTGCCTGGGCTCTGAGCGCGCTCTCCCTGAGTCCTCCAACCCACTTGCAGCTGGGAGAGCGGCGGCCCAGAGAGGCCATGTGCCTGGTCTCGGGCACACAGCCTCGGAGCAGCAAAGCTACGGGGACTCGGACAGGCCTGTCTCACCCTCTTGTGCTTCAGTTCTGCAAACTTTTCAGGGAGCCCTCAAGAACGTTCATTCGTAATCTGTAAAAAAGAACGCATTGGCTCCAAAGATGAGGAGACGACGGCAAAATCAAAGTGGATAAATGTTTAAACATTTCCAGTTTTATGTCAACCTTCATATAGCATTCATGAAAACCCCCTTCCATTCAGAAACACTGTGCTGGCTGGATTTTCTCATGTCACACAAATTCCTGATGGCTGCCTAAAAATCACAGCAAATCTGTAAAGGAATGGTTTTCTTGGAGTCAAATACCTTCAGAAGCAAGTTTAGAAGATTCCTTTAAAATATGGTACAAGCCACAGAAACATATTTAATGTAGGATGTGGGTGCATTTTAACCTGTTTGCGCTGATGTAGGACCCAAGGTCTGGAATGTCTGGATTTAAAGTCAGATTTGCACATTTGGGAACCAGAGAACTCTATCCATTGTGCTACACCATCCTTGGGATCCCATGAAGCCAGCCCAGAGCATGTTTTACTTACAGTCAGCCCGACCTGGGTTCAAGTCCCACCTCTGCCACTTCCTAGCTGAATGATCTTGGACAAGCTACTTAGCTTCTCTGTGCCTCAGTTTCCACACCTGTAAAATGAAGCTAAAAAAAACCCGTACCTTCTCCGTTAGGTTATTTTGAGGATTCCATGAGTGGATCATTTAAAGTGCTTCAAAGGGCCCCTGGCTCTGGAGTTCACTGTCTTCACCTCTCTGCTTGGTTGTTTTTGGGCTGTGCTACCTGCGCTCCAGGGCACCCCAGACTGTGGTCATCAACTGGAGGGCCGGGGTCAGTGGGCTGGGGCAGGACAGAGCTGGGACAGGCCGGGAGCCAGGGGTGGGAGGGCACAAATCTGCCAGCTCCTGTGCTGGCTCAGCAGAAATGTGCCTGCGTACCCTCCTCACTGACCCCCACCGTCAGGCAGATGGCGTGTGCTGACCGTGGCAGGATTTTCAGTACAGGGGGCCCGGGGCCAGGGTGGGAGCAGACAAAGGGCCAGGCTGGCGGCTCGAGGCAGCGGCTGAGGAAACCGGGTAACCAGGGGCAGGACAGGAGCCTTGGCTGCAGCCCTGGGTAGCTAACCTCTTGTAGCCTCAGTTTCCCTACCTGTAGCGTAGTGTTTGAGGGAGGGTCCAGCTCTGAAAGGATCCCGTTTTCACAGTGTAACCTCAATTCTGCGTTTATCAAATGGGGTTAATAGGAGTGATTGCTTCCGGGTTACCATCAAGGCCAAGTGAGCCTGACCAGCGGTGGCCCAGTGGTTGAGCATCGCCCTATGAACCAGGAGGTCACAGTTCGATTCCCGGTCAGAGCGCATGCCTGGGTTGTGGGCTGGATCCCCAGTAGGGGACCTGCAGGAGGCAACTGATCAATGATTCTCATCATGGATGTTTCTATCCCTCTCTCTCTGAAACCATAAAGACATATTAAGAGTGAGATGGTGCAGTGCCCAGCCTGTGGTAGGTGGTGAGAGGCATCCTTGGGCATTGTGACGGGTTTCGGAATTCATGGGCAAAGGGGCCCTCTGAGGCCCTCTGTAAGTTCCCCCACGGCGTTCCCTCTCCAACCCTGCTTTGCCTCTGCTCCCTCCATTCTGAGCTATTTCTCCCTGCTGAGAAGTCACTGAGCACGAATCGCTAACATTTATCAAGTGCTCGCTACACGCCAGGCATTGGGCCAAAAGTCTCATGTGCAACATGTCCTTTAGTCCTCACAAGGCTCTGAGTGGACACAATGATTGCTCCCATTTTAGAGACATGGAAACCAAGGCAGATAGAGGTGACTTCAGGGTCGGTGTCCAAGCTGGGTTTTCCATTCTTTCATCCAGTATATTCCTCAGACATTTCTCGTGGCCCACTAATTGCTCGATACTGTGCTTCAGGGTGGGGCTGTGGGGTGACCGTGGCAGGCGCTCATGCTGCCCATGGGAGCTGACATTCTAGTGGGAGACAGACCTTAAACCAAATTTGTTTATTAGGAGATTGTGCCTGGCATGGGGTAGGCAGTGAGAGGAACCCAGGGGCAGGGAGCATTGGGTTGATCCCCCCGAGAGCAGTGCCCTGAAGGGATGAGTGACTTTCAGGCTGTGACAAGCGCAGCACAGCTGTGACTAAGGGGACCAGAGAGCAGCACTGGATGAGTATTTGTCCAGGGGATGTGGTGGACGGGGTGGGGGACTACTTTCGGGGAGTGAGGGAAAGGCCTACTCCAAGGAGGTGACATAGGTACTGAGACCTGAAAAGCCAGGGCAGGGCATTCCAGGGGGAGGAAAGAGCGAGTGCAGAGGCCTGAGGTGGGGTCACGTGAAGTGTGTGGGAGGAGCAGCAAGGAGGCCAGTGTGGCTGGGGGTGAGGGGGCAAGCCGGGGAGAGGATGGGGACGTGTTGTGGTGTGTGTGCCTGTTCCTTCCTCCGGGGAGGGAAATGGGGACTTGTGGTTTCCCCACGGATGATGGGACGTGGGGTGGGGGCTTAGTTTTCAGGTGATGGATGCATCTGGGATCAATGGATTTCCTTCTTAACCTGAGAATCCCACAGCCGTTCCAACTTAGGAGCCTCCCTGTGGGTCACTCCAGGAGCCTTCGGGGAGCAGGGGAGCAGGGATGGGCTGGGAGCCCAGACTGCGTGCCTCAGAAAGCCAGGTGGGCTCCAGACGGCTGCCAGGCCCCCAGGCTGCAGAGCTGGGCCCCGGCTGTGCCTCCCCGGCTGGCCCCTCACAGTTGGGGGGTGGCTGCTCCGGATTCCGCCTCTCTCATGGATGGCGGCCTCCCTCCCGTAGCGGGACTCTGAGCTTGCCAGTCCTGCGGCCACGGGCCCGGGGTCCCACAGGAGAGATCCGTCTTCTGTAGGCAGCTGGGTCAGCCAAGGCGGCCACATACCGAGGCCAGCACTCCTCCAGGCCCTCTGCTCTGTGTCTGAGCCCCAGTCCTGGCAGACGGAGCTCTGCAGCTCTGGCCTCACTTCTCCTGTAGCTGGGAACTCCCGCCCCTGGCCCCTCGATGCTCCCAGTGGCTGGGACAGTCCAGGCCTCTGGCGCGTCTGCGTCTGGCGAGTGCCTCTCGGAACTTCTCGCTTTGGGAGTTGTTTATTTTATTTTATTTTTTGTTTTTGCTCATCCTTTTTTTAAAAAAATTAAATGTATTGGTGTGACAGTGGTTAATACGATCATATAAGTTTCAGGAGTGGGCTTCTATGGGACAAGATGTGTATATCGCACTGTGTGCTCACCACCCGTCAGATCTTCTCCAGTCACCATGTGATAGGACCTCCCACGCTAGAAGTTGTTTAAATGAGAGGTTGTTTGAACATAGTTGAAGCTCATTGACTTGGCTGCAAGCTCCTGCATGACTTGGCCCCTGTGGACAACACCTTCAGTTAGTCAACACGTATTTATTGAGCACCTACTGTATGCCAGGCCCCTGGGATGCGGCCGGGAACACAGGCCTGCTCGCTCACCCTCTCTCTGCCAGCCGCCCCAAGCTTCTTCCCACTGCTAGACCTTTCTCGTTGTTTCCTCTGCCTGTCAGCTCTCCCCGCACCCGCAGGTCCCCTCCCCGCTCCTCATGCACACACACAACTCACACACTTTGCCTGAACATGCGGAGATTATTTAGGTTGCCAGAAGCAGATTCTGGCTAACTTCAGGAATGAAAACAGAGGAGGTGGTGTGTTGGAAGGTCATGGAGCACCCACAGAGTCAGGCGAGACCCAGGAGCCTTAGAAAGAACTGGCATCAGGGAACTCCTGTCTTCTCGGGCGCGGAGCTGAGGGGCACCGTCTGCAGGACACTGCTCTCCGGGAGAATCAGCCCCACTTGTTCCTGAGCCTGGGGTTCCTCCGCTCAGTCATGTTCCTGGGGCACCGAGCATCGCACGGCCTTCCATGGATCCTGTGCCTCAACCTGGCCTGGGGGGCGGTGGCAACCCTTGAGGGACTGTCCCACCGAGGTGACATTCTCCGTGTGAGAGTTGGCCCCCAAAGGTGAGCCCAGCACACTGGCCACACCTGGGCAAAGTCACTTTCTCGGAGAAGCCCTGAGATGAGCCAGGTCCCCTATTAAACTGTACCAGGGACAAAACCCAGTTACGCAGGGGCCTGAGCAGAAACTCATGCCACCCAATAGTCAGGCCACATATCAAGAGCCTTCCATCTTCCACTCCGTCATCCTCAGCAGGTCTGCACCTTGGTCAGGAGATCGCCCCACAACCCCTTGCGTCACTTCCTCGCGTGACTCTACCCCAGGCAGGGAGGGGCGGGCTGCTTTTCCCTTTTATCAGGGAGGAGGGGGTTATCCAGAATCGCCTGCAGGTTTCCCCAGATGTCTCATTGGCTAGAGCTAAGTCAGTTAGGAATTGAACAGAGATCCAGCTACAGAGCCTGAAAGAAATTAGGGGTTTATTTTTCTGTATTTATGAGAGAAAACCGGAGGTTGGTAGTTCAGAGCTGCTAGGGTAGCCTCATGATATCTTTGAAGACCACACTCCTACTGTGTTGTGCTTAGTGTGTTTCTGTCCTCAAGGTGTAGGATGACTGCAGAAGCTCCAGCCATCACATCTTTGTTCCAGGCAGAAGAAGAGAAAGGGAGGGCCAGGGACAAGGGGGTTTTGCCAGAGTTCCCTACCACCGATTTCTGTTTATGTCTCACTGACCACCTTTAACTACAAGGGAAGCTGGCATTGCATTTGTCTGGATCGATTCGTTGCCATCCACTACAGTGAGGGTTTCAGTCCTGCAGGCTTTGGAAAGGGTTGTTTCTAGGCAGCCAACAGTGTCTGCTACTTAAAACCTCCATTTCTCTTTTGTGGTGTTTATCACACACCACTCGGTGTGTTTATTGCAAATACAATAAAATAAGACTCTTGTTAGGGGTTTATTAATAACAATCATACACAGGTTTTGGGGGGTACCTCAGTCAATAAAACAGACACAATTCCCTGTCCAAACTAGGGGTGGGGGGGGGGCTTTTCTCCAGCCTCACACAGCCCCTTGGGTGCCAGTCCACCTAACCCCCTCGCTCCCCCTTGTTCTATTCCAGGGCGATTGCCAGACGCGGGAGGAAGCAGTGGCGCTTGGCGTGGGCCTGTGTAACAACGGCTTCATGCACCACGGTAACCACCCCTTCCCCTCTGCCCAGCCTCCGTCTGTCCTGCTGCATTTCACAGGGAGGGGAAACTGAGGCCGGAGAGAGCATGGCTGGGACCCAGGCGGTGGCGCAGAGGGATGGACTCTGGAAGGCCTGGCCGTTCCTCCTCCTGGCTTCCGCTTTGTGCTGTTACTCAGAGGTCAGCAAACTGTATGCAAAGGGCCAGACAGTAAATAGTTCAGGCGTTTCAGGCCACGGCCTCTGGCACAGCTCAGCTCTGCCATTGCAGCCGAAAGAAGCTACAGGCGATGTGTAAACAAATGGGCGCAGCTGGCTGCCGGGGAAACTTCGCTGTGGCCACAGTTTTCTTGGTCATGAGATGCATATCCTTTGCCTCTGTATCTGTGAGTTTCCCAGCTTTCTCTGGTTGATTTGTTGGAGTTTTTTTTCACATAGTCTAGATGAGCGGTTCTCAACCTGTGGGTCGCTACCCCTTTGGCGGTCGAACGACCCTTTCACAGGGTTCGCCTAAGACCGTCCTGCATGTCAGATATTTACATTACGATTCATAACAGTAGCAACACTACAGTTACGAAGTAGCAACGAAAATAATTTTATGGTTGGGTCACAACATGAGGAACTTATTTAAGGGCCAGAAGGTTGAGAACCACTGGTCTAAATAGTTATTCCTCATTGGCAGTGCTTTTTGGAGTACAGTGCACCCGAACCCCTTTCCACCCTAGGACAGATATTCTGAATTTCCTGTCCCTTCTGCAGGGTGAGAGGGCTGCCACTCACAGGAGAGGTCACCTGGTCCCTCGCCTGCCTTGTAGCCTGTAGCCCTGCTTTTAGGCCGGACTCAGCTGATTCCCAATAAGCCCATGTCCCTCTCTGGGCCTCAGTTTCCCTATCTTTTTGCTGGAGGCCTTGCTGTCCCCTCCCCTCTGAGCTCAGCAGGCCCATGGCTCTGGGCTCACTCCCCAGTTGCCTGTTTCCCCAGCTGCGAGGGCAGGTTGGGCCCAGTCTGGGCAGCCTCAGCCATTCCCGTTCATTGGCCCCGACTCACCAAAGTCCCTCATTCCCAGAAGCCGCTCTGTTCCCCGTGGGGCCCTCCAACAGCTCCGTCCCTCTTGCCAATCAGCTGGGCCGAACCTCTCATTTGTGGGTGAGAGTAATTAGGGGTCCACCCCAGCTGCTATTCTGGGAAGGCTGCTGGCTGAGGACATTCGTGTGTGTGTGGTGGGGGGTGGAGGAGGGTGGGGGGAGAGTGACTCCCAGGCAGTACCAACACTCTCAAGGCCCCTCAGGGAGAGAAATTGCAGGGTGCGGCCCCTGCCCCCCTGTCCCCTGCCACGAACTCAAAAACAGGCTAAAATAGGAAAGGGCCGAATCCTAGGTTTGTGGCTGCTGCAAAGTGCAGGTTGGGGTGCAGAGTAGAGGGTGAGGTGGGGCCTGCGTGGCGCCTCGAGGCCTCTGACCTGAGCTCACGGGACCCTGAGATGTCCTCAGGGAGGGAGCCGAGAGTCCGGTGGTCCAGCTCTCTCACTCAGGCACGTCCGGGGAAACTGAGGCTCACCACTGAATCCTCACAGCCACGTCGGGAAGGCGGTGCTGTTACTACCCTCATAGAAGAGGAAACCGAGGCTCAGAGAGGCTAAAGGGACGTGAAGTTGGGAAGGGGCGGAGCAGGGATTTGAACCTGGATCTGGGCCCATCTCACAAGGTAGGCCAGCCGCCTCAGCTGAAAGAAGGCAGTGGTGATACCTCACCTTCCTGAGCTCCTGGACCCGGAGTCCAGCCGTGTCTCAAACATTTCAGCAGAGACACAACGTCATGCCGCTTCTTCCCACATGTTTACTGTGGGGGGAAAGCCCGCCAGCCCCCTAGGGCCTGGCTCCCGAGCTCTGGGGAGAGCAGTAATTTGTGTGTCTGCTCTCTCGAGAGGTAAGAGGGGTGGCCTGAGAAAGAAGCTCACAAACAGCTAGACGTCCCGGAAAGGGAGGAGGAAGGAGGGCAGGCTGCCTGCTGCTTTTCTTTCGTTACCACACCGGCTGGCAGCCTCTGTCTTCCGGGATGGCAGGGACTGGGCGAGGCGAAGGCCAGTGAGGTTTCCTTCTCTCGGGCCCCTGATATCCTGCAGCAGCCTTTACCAACCTGAGCTCTGATGTGCCTCCTTCATGTAATTTGTCCCTGCCTCCCTCTAGCAGGCCAGGCTGGGCAGCATGGTGAAAGGAGGCACTCTGGGACCTCGGTCAGTGTATTTAGCTTCTCCGGCCTCAGTTTCCCCATCTGTCGAAAGGGTGCAGCAAACCCTTCCTTGCCTGAGGAGTAAGTGAATCTGAGCCGCCATCCATGGTGAGCCTCCAACTAGTAGGTGCTTTGTTACGTTGTAATTCATAGGGACCAGGTCACATACTGGTACTGACTGGTTGTTTTTATTCATTTTCCTGGCTTGTCTTAGAACAGAGGTCAGCTTTTTTCCTGCGAAGGCCCAGCTAGTAAAAGCGTTAGGCTTTGTGGGCCATGCAGACTCCTGCAATGATTCACCTCGGTCACTGTGGCACAAAAGCAGCCCCAGACAATACGTGGATAAAGGGCTGTGGCTGGGTTCCAAGAAAACTTCATCTGTGGAAGGAGGCCGTGGGCTGGATCTGGCCCGCAGGGCCTGAGGCGGGCAGCCCCGGTCTGAAGAGTCCCCCTGTGGCCTCTTTCCGGTCATTATGGAAGTGGAGCGCCTGTTCACATGTGTGATGCCCATTTGGGTTTACCCCTCTGTTAGTCGCCCATTCATGTCCTTCGCCCTTTATCTATGAGGTTCCCAGCCTTCGCCGGTTGATTTGTTGGAGCGTCTTGTATATTCTAGATAGTTATCCCCTGTTGGTTTTAGACATTACGGTGCCTTTTGTACCTGCTGTCTGCCTGTGGCCTTCTTGTTGAAAGGAAGTTATAGTGCTTTTTGGAGGGTTTGAACCTGCACCCCCTTTCCACCCTAGGACAGAGATATCCTCCTGCATTTTGTGTGGTGAGTTTTAGTTTTCCTGTTCATATTTAGGTCTTTAATCCATCAGGAGCTTATTGTGGTCTAAGTGTGAGTAGGGATCCAATTTTATTTCCATCCCCCGCAAAATGGGTTCCCTGCACCATCTGGAATTCTCCACGTGGTCATTCATCATCCATCACATACTAAGTTCCCGTAAACACACGGTCCTCTTATGTGATTTCTGTTCTCTTCCACGGGTTCTTCATCTGTGTCTGCAGTAGTTCCATGCTGTCTTGGTTACTCTGGCTTTGCAATATGTCTTTATAGCAGGCGGGGGCAAGTTCAGATTTTTCAAGAGACAACAGAAAGCCAGACTTTTATGTGAAAGATCCTAATATGTTAGTGTTGGCACATGATTCCATTGAATAAAACACGGTGCTGGCCAAACCAAATGTGTCCAGGGGCTGGTTCCGGCCCGTGGCTGCCAGTTGGCACGCGGCCGAAACCTTCCCACGTGAGCCTGACCATGTGCTTGTGTGTCTGTGGGTTTGCAGTGCTGGAGAAGAGTGAGTTCAAGGATGAGTCGCAGTACTTCCGCTTCCACGCCGACGAGGAGATGGAGGGGATCAGCAGCAAGAACAAACAGCTTCGCAACGACTTCAAGCTGGTGGAGAACATTCTGGCCAAGCGCCTGCTGGTAGGAGCAGAGCTGAGCTGCCGCGTCTTCCTTCCCAGACCCACCTTCTGATATGGCTTCAGATGTGGCTGGAAGACCTTCAGATGCGGGCTCAGCTTGGAGCACCCCAGAGTCTGGGTGATTCTAGGTGGCGGCTGGCATCGCTGCCAAGAGGCCAGGTCACTTCACTGGCCAAGACTACCTTCCTCACAAAAGAGATCGGGCTGTCTAGCTTTTCCTTTCCATCTCCCCTTGTCCACCCTCCATCCCAGCCTCACATTTGCAGAGAGAATGGCCTCCTGAGATGACTCACCCTGCAGAACAAAGCCTTAGTTTTCCGGGCTGGCACCCCGTCCATCCCGTTGCTGTCAATGTCCTTGCAGTTGAGGTAGAACATTGATGTGCAAACCCTAAGATGTTAGTGCTGGCAGCCTGTTCGGATAGTTGGCCTGCCAAGCCCGCCAGGTCCTGTTCCTCTGCTTACTGTGAGCAGCAGCCTTCATCTCAATGCCTGGACCCCGTGTCTCTTGAGCAATCAAGAGACAGCTCAGAGAGATTAGGTCTCTTGCTGCAGCCAGAGTTGGGGCCAAATTCTGAATACTATGGAGACAGCTCCATTGATTTCTCTCCTGCAGTACTTCTCGGGTTGCTTTTTCTTGCACTTCCTGTTTCTCCTACTATAAAGCCCTCCCATGCTCCCCGTCACCCTTAGATAAAACCCAGTCTCTTGTGGCCTACAAGACTCTTCCTGCCTCTCCAGCTTCCTCTCCTGTTCTCTCCCTTTCCTCGCTCCACCCCAGCCACTCTCATCTGCTTTTTATCCTCCAGTACCTTGGACCTGACTCAGGGCCTTTGCACATGCTGTGCCCTCTTCCTGGATCCCTGTCCTCGTTCTTTATATAAAAGTTCTGTTCCTCACTTCATTCAGTCTTGGCTCACATATCGCCTTTTCTGCCCATGTCACACCATGTTCTGTCCTTTTAAGTGCTTTATTTTAATTCAAACTTCATACACTTCCTTTGTCATATTCTATATCTGTTTCTCCTCCCCCACTAGATAGCTGCATGAGGGCAGGAACTGTCTGTCTTGTTCAATACCGTTTCCAGCGCCCAGTGAAATACCTGACCCATATAATAGGCAGCAGCTCAGCAGATAATGGTTGAACGTGTAAATGTGTTTCCCTGTGGCCCCCCACCCCGAACCCCAAAGCCTCCCAAGCTGCCTGCCAAGTTCTTGGTGGCTGGACACCTTTAGATCTAGTTTGTTCATTAGGCCAGTACATTTTTAAGAAAATAGGTTTTTATTGATTTCAGAGAGAGGAAGGGAGAGAGAGAGAGAGAGAGAGAGAGAGAGAAACATCATTGATGAGAGAGAATTATTGATCGGCTGCCTCCTACATGCCCCTCACTGGGGATCAAGTCTGCAACCCGGACATGTGCTCTGATTATGAATTGAACCGTGACCTCCTGGTCCATAGGTCGATGCTCAATCACTGAGCCACACCGGCCGGGCTAGACCAGTGCATTTTTATTGAGCACCTACAGCATGCCAGCAGGTGGGAGACAGTGGTGCATGACTGAGAGACTGTCCTTAGGTTGGGAGGAGAAAGAGGAGACAGATGATGAAAAGTAAACACGAAATCAGCACTAGATTGAGGTACGAGCTAGGTGGTGTGTCTTCACAGATAGGTATAGAGCGCCTACTGTGTGTCCTGGGTGCTGTGTATTCTGTTCCGTTATACTCCTCACCCCATACCCCTCCCCCATGTAGATCTGGGGCCTGAGGAGCCAGTAGGGTCACAGTCGTTTGGGGCCAAGGCAGGGCTGGCTCCAGGCCTCCCTCCTGACTCCACTGCCTCACCGGGTCTCTCCTACTTCGGGCCCACAGATCCTGCCCCAGGAGGAAGACTATGGCTTCGACATCGAGGAGAAGAACAAGGCCGTGGTGGTGAAGTCGGTCCAGAGGGGCTCTCTGGCCGAGGTGAGGCCTCTCGGAGGGGCTGTGGGAGTCGGAGAGTGAGGCGTCTCTCTACACATTCCTTGAGCAGGTGGCAA
>NW_006296797.1:79042-115760 GCF_000327345.1 Myotis davidii | reverse complement strand
GTAGGGAAACTGAGTTCAGGGCCATCTTGTGGACCTTCTCCTGAAGCCCGGACAGCCCCTCTGCTCAGGGCTGTCCTCTCAGTGTGTGTGCGACTGGCTCCCTCTGCTGGCCTGGTGGGGAGGTGCAAGGAAGAGGTTCTGAATCAGCTGTGATAAGGGAAAAACTAACCCTCCGTGGCCTGAATAAGACAAGTTTCTTGCTGTCATGGACACAAGGTCTGCAGGAGGAAGGAGAGCAAGTCTGTGGCAGGCCAAGGCTGCAGCCCCAGGTCCTCTCCGCTGCCCCCTGGGGTGTGCGGCTGGGTGGGGAGAGGCACCTGTCATGTCCAGGTGCCTGCTTGTGTCCGTGTAGTGATTAGGAATCACTGTGTAGCCACCTGCTCGCCCCACAGTGGCTGGAGCCATAGGACTTTGCTTTTCTAATGATCTAAGCGGTTAGAAGAAGGAGGAGGTGGTTGTGAGTCTTGGTTCAGGGTCAACCTCTCTTTGACTTGGCTGGCCAAGCCCTCCTGGTCACAAGGGGGCTGCCCCAGTTCTATGCCTCCTGTCCTCACATGGCAGGGTGGGAAGCAGGGGCAGGCCACAGCAGCTTCTCCTCGAGGGAAAACGTCTTTTCTGTTAGTGCCTCCAGCCAGCTTCCCTTCAGAGCTCCGTGGCCAGAACCAGTCTCACCAGCCTGCAGAGGGGAGGGACTGCTTACCACACAGGGGGGCTGGTTGCCCTGGGGGTCACTCTGGTCATGCTTAGTCCCTGGGGCTGGGGCTGTGAGGAGGACAGGAGACTAGCAACCTGGTGTGCTTGTCTCCCCGCCAAGATGGCTGGCCTGCAGGTGGGGAGGAAGATCTATTCCATCAACGAGGACCTGGTGTTCCTGCGGCCATTCGCAGAGGTGGAGTCCATCCTCAACCAGTCTTTCTGCTCCCGCCGCCCCGTGCGCCTCCTGGTGGCCACCAAGGCCAAAGAGTGAGTGTCCCCAGGGGCCAGGTGTCCAGCGACCTTCCTCTCAGGTCGAGGAGTTGCCTGAGTGCTGGGGATGGTGGGGGCCGAGCCTTCCTGGATCCCCGTGGGTGGGGCTCATTCTGCAGGTACATGACACGAGGCTGCTGCCTTCAGTCGGTCAGCAGGTGTTGATCGTGCGCCCGCTGTGTCTAGCGGTGCTTCAGGCTCTGGGGATCCAGCCACGTCTGGATGGGTACATTTCTCCCCCTCATGACCTCAGTCTGGTTGGAGGGTAGAGCAGGAGACAGACGGACACAAACAGTGGAGAAGTAAGAGGCATACGGGACCAGCTGGTAGCAAGTGTGGGCTGATACCTAACGCTGGGAAAGAAGATGGGCGGTGTGGAGGGATGGTGGCCGGGGTGCCACTGAGCACGGAGGTGCAGGCCTGAAGGAGGTGAGGAGGGAATCAGGGGACTTGAGGGGGAAGAGGGCTCCAGGCAGAGAAAACAGCCGATGAAAGGCGCGGGGAGGAACCTGGCTGGTGTGTTTGAGGAATAGCGAGGAAGCTGATGTGCCGGAGCAGAGCGTGTGAGAGGGAGGGGTGGGTGATGAGGTTGGCCAGACAATGGGGCCAGGCCCTGTAGGACCTTGTGTCCACAGTAATGACCGTGGAGCCACTGGCGAGGCACGACCTGATGTAGGTTCTGGCAGAGTCCCTCTGGCTGCAGGTGCAGACCAGACGGTGGGGGGCAGAGGTGGAAGCAGGGGAGCGGCGAGGAGGCTGCTGGCCCAGCCTGAATGGCAGCAGGGGTGTGGTGAGAAGTGGTTGGATACCAGATATAGGTACAGGGAGAAGCGTTTTCTATTTTAAAAATTGTGCATTTGGTTTCCACTTCTCCCTTCTATTTAAGGCAAATGCTTCCCAGTTTTCTGTTGACAGGCGGGATGGAAAGTTTTAATATGATTATTTCAGTAGAAAGGCAAGTCAATTTAGGGAAAATGATTGATTGGTTGGCTGGAATGTGGAAGTGGCAGAAATCACCCACGTGGAATGAGCCTGTCTTAAGTCTGGCAACACCTGGGGTTTGAGAACAGGCTCCCAAGAGCCTGGCTTTCTCTGGCTGGTGGGGACGGGAGAGGCGATCCTGAAGGCCATGGTGGGGGACATGCGCTTGGGGAAGCAGGCAGCTGCATCGAGGCCCCTGGGTTAATGATGCCCCCTGCACAGTCCTGAGCAGGGGCCACCTGCTCGGCTCTGGTGTCCCACCTGCAGAATGGCCCAGACCGGGGCTTTCAAACCGTGTTCTCCAGAGGACACATGTGGGCTTTTTTCTAGAGTCAGCACCAAGATGTGGGGATCACTTCTCACTCTTCCATCCATGGTTGTTGAATAAAACTTCACCGGCAGAGGTGTTGTTCTGGCCGCCAAGAGGCCTCCTCCCACGAGGAGGGATGGAAAAGGGAGAGGGGGACCCGAGATTTCTGTGTGTGGACTGCAGCTCCAAGGGCAGGCCATGCTTCAGATGAACTGGAGACCCTGGTGGTGGGGGCGTTGGTTAGGCTCAGCGAGGTTTCTCTGTATATCTGGGAGCTGGAAAGCCTGGCATTGCTATGATTTGGGGCTGGGTTTCCCAAAATTCCTGGAGGCAGGGGCTCCTCGGGGTGTCCTGCTGGGCCGTTGGGAGTGATGCTGCTTTTCCTTATGGCTGCTTCTCCTGCTGCAGGATCGTCAAAGTCCCTGACCATCCGGAGGCTTTGTGCTTCCAGATCCGGGGAGCTGCCCCGCCCTATGTCTATGCTGTCGGGAGAGGTGAGTGGGAGCCTAACAGACAGAGGGGAGCTCGGGAGACCCATCTGTGTGTGAGATAGGAGCTCAGAGCCGCCCAAACCATTACCACCAGGCCTGTGCTCATAGTGCAGCATTAGCACTTACTTTCTTTGCTTGAGGCCAAGGCTTGCAAATGCAAACACCTATGGGGGTCAGGCAGTTACAAATGAGTAACTGAGAGAAAGACAACAGGGAGTGGTGAGGACTATGGCAAGGTGAGAAATACCCATTTACTCAACAAGAGACCTATTCCTCAGCTCAAGCTCATGGCCAGGCAGAAACTTACCGAAAGTCACACGGTTGGTTAGTGGCAGAGCCAGGGTTTGAACCCAGGCCCCTGGGGTCCAGGCCTGTGCTCGTCAACCATCACACCGAATGGGCCTGATATTATTTCATGTACAGACAAAGCTTGGCATTTCATCTGCATTTAGAGACCCTTCATATTAACCACACAGAACCCTGGGGTCCATGGCCTATAGTTTGGGAATTGTGGTACAGCTGAGAAAACATGCATTTGGGGTCCTATAGACCTGGGTTTGACCCGGGCTTCTCCTAGCAAAGTGACCTTGAGAGAATTACTTTGCCTCTTTGAGCCTCTGTATTCCTGTCTACAAAATGGGCTGATCCTGGTACCAGTATCACAGGTTGTTGCAGGATTTTAAAGGAGATGAAGTTTTAGAGTGAAACTAGTTGCTGTTTCTCTGAGCCCTAACTTCTACTTCTGCAAAATGGGCATGCCGGTCCCTGCCCTGCCTACTGGAGTGGGTCAGAGAGTGGCTCCTGGGTGGGAGGGATGGAGGTGGAGTGTTTGGGGGTGGGTGGAGGACAGTGTTCATCTGGATTCTTGCCCTTGCCTGCACTGCTCAGGCCCTCCGCCTGGCATTCAGCCTCAAGCATTCCCGTCTCCCTTAGGGTCAGAGGCCGCGGCCGCAGGGCTCTGTGCTGGCCAGTGTATCTTGAAGGTCAATGGCAACAACGTGATGAACGACGGTGCCCCTGAAGTCCTGGAGCACTTCCAGGCATTCCGAAACCGCCGAGAAGAGGCCCTGGTAAGCCACCCAGCAGCCAAGGGGATCAGCGGAGTCCTGCTCAGTGAGGGGGTGGGGCTGAGGGCCACCTTTCTCTGGAAGAAAGTCTGAAGGCATCATGGTGTTTGGGGTCAGGGAGGGCTGGTGGGACCGAGCTGGGCTTCGACCCTCTGCCCCCTCTGCCTCCCTGGATTGGAGGAGCTGGGCTGTAATACCTCATGCCCTCGGTTTTCCAGGTGTGAATGGGTGTGATAAGACCCTCTTTTCTTACTACATAGGCA
The DNA here is from genome assembly GCF_000327345.1 of Myotis davidii. NCBI lineage: Eukaryota > Metazoa > Chordata > Mammalia > Chiroptera > Vespertilionidae > Myotis > Myotis davidii. Next base: position 111,682 of record NW_006296797.1, on the reverse strand, counting down.
CGTTGGGCAAATGGTTATGTGGATGGTGAAAATTGATGTTGTACTTGGGTCAGGGGCTGGGGTTCAGTGGAAGGTGGTATTATTTATTGGATTATCTAGTAAGTGTTTATTGAGCACCTGCTGTGTGCCTGACACTTTTCTAGGCCCTGGGGCCACAGGAGAGACACGTTTTCTGCACCCATGGATCCGACTTCCATTTTTAAAGGCTCCCCCCTCCCCTGGCACCTGTGTGGCGTATAGACTATAGAGGGTGAGGGCTAAGGGTGACTGGAGGTTCCTCGGGGAGGTTCCAGAGCGAAGCCTTGGGGGCCTCTCCAAAGGAGGTGTCACCGCAGGCTAAACACCTGAGCCCTGGAGTTGGGGAACCGTTTGCACCTTTGCCGTCCCTTCCTCCCTGGGCTCCCAGCACCATGGCTGCCCCTCTTGCTCTGCTCCCCTCACAGGGCCTGTACCAGTGGATCTACCACACCCATGAGGATGCTCAGGAGGCCCGAGCCAGCCAGGAGACCCCTGGCGAAGACCCAGGTGGTGAGGGGGCCCGGGAGGAAGACCAGCCCGACTCAGGTAACAGGACAGGTGGGCAGTGAGCTAGAGACTCCAGCGGGGAGCTGGGTCCTCTTCTGTGTCTACCCTCCCTTGTGTTCCCATCTATCGTTGAGATGTACCACTGTTTTCTAATCCATTCATCTACTGATGGGCACTTAGGCTGTTTCCAGATCTTAGCTATGGTGAATTGTGCTGCTATGAACAGAGGGGTGCATATATCCTTTCTGATTGGTGTTTCTGGTTTCTTGGGATATATTCCTAGAAGAGGGAATTGTGATCCCATCTTGACACCATCAGTTCTGTATTCGTTTCTGACTGCTGCTCTGACAAGCACCGCAGACCTGGTGGCTTAGAACAGCACACATTTACTCTCTTACAGGCCCGGAGGTCGGAGTCTGAGATGAGGCTCACGGGGCTAGAACCGAGGTGTCAGCAGGGTTGCATTCTCTTTGCATCTCTAGAGGAGAACTAATTTACTTGCCCGTTTCAGCTTCTAGAAGCTGCCTATGTTCCTTGGGTCACGGCCCCCTTCTTTCATATGCGGAGCCAGCAATGTTGGCCCGAGCCCTTCTCTCCTTGCCACCTCTCTAACTCTGCCTCTTCCTCTTCCATCTTCCCCATTTAAGAGCCTTGTGATTACACTGGTCTACCTGACTCATCCAGGTTCATCTCATTGTAAAGCTATCTGCTTAGAACCTTAGTTCCATCTGCAACCGTCATTTCCCCTTGCCATGTGAGAGCATATAGTCCAGGGATGAATTCTGGGGCCATTATTCTGCCTACTACGACCTCCCACATTTATCTCTCCAGTGCAGCCTCAGCCCTGAACTCCAGACCCGTCTTTCTACCTCCCCCACCACCCATCCAGTATCTAACAGGCATCACAGACTCCACATGGCCAAAATGGAAACTCCTGAACTTCCCCTGAGCGTCCCATCTTCATCTTTCAGATTCTTAGGTCCTAGATCTTGGAATCCCCTCAACTGTTCCCTTTCTTCTGACTCCCTCCACCTTAATTCCAGAAGCACACTTTGTTGCCTCTGTCTTCCTCATGCACCCAGAGTTATACCACTTCCCACCACCTCCATTGCTGCCTGGTCCAAGCCACCGTCTTTCTCACCAGGACGATTGCAATAGCTGTTCATTATCCTCCCTGTCCTGCCTCACCTCTCCTCCTATGGGCTGTTCTAAAAAAAACCAGAATAAAACATTCCAGTGACTCCCATCCTAACTCAGGACAAAGATCAAGTCCTCACCATGGTCTTCAACCTCACCTCTCATCACTTTCCTGTTTTCCCTCTCTGCTTCATCCATTCCAGCACCAAATGTACTCCTACCCCAGGACCTTTGCACTTGCAGTTCCCTCTGCCTGAATGTGCTCTTTCTGAGTACTTCTTGTCTCATTCACCTCTCTTCTCAGATGTTACCTCCTCAGAGCGCCCTTCTGTCCCAGAGTCTCCTTATTCTATCCTATCCTATCCTATCCTATCCTATTCTTTTTCTTTACTGCATGTATTAGTTAACTGTATATCATGTAGTGCCTTCTTTGTTTTCTAGGTATGTCACTCCCTAGCTGTGACATACCTTGTCATGTAGCCTCTCTGGGCCCATGTTGATTGGGACTGTATCTGGGCTACATAACAACAGTAACTCAGGAAACTGAAAAGTCTGAGTAGGGTCATGTAAGCTTCAGATCTTGCTCAATCCAGTGCTTTCAGTAGTCTCCTAAGGAGTCTCTTTCTCTCTAGTTTTCACCTCTGCTCCCTCTGTGTTGGTTTTCCTTTTACCTGCTGTTTTATCCATGCGATGGTCCTGGCAGCTTGGAATCCAGTTGAAAAGAGAATGTCTCCAGCTCTTTGTAGATCCAGCAAAAGTCCCAGACTTGACTCTCATTGGCCCAGCTTGGGTCACGTGCTCATTCCTGAGCCAGTCACTGTGAATAGAGGAAATCTTCAGCTTGTGCCTTTGATGAATGATGCAGGTGTAGGGGGGCCTCTTCTAAGCCACATAGACTGGGATAGGGCACATGGGTAGATTTCTAGAGGGACAATGTAGGACAAGGTGTGAATAATAGTAGGCTGGCAAAATCCAACAGAGCTGCAGCACAGGCTTCAGTTCCCCATCTGCCTGGCGGGAGCTGTCTGTGGTGCAGCACCAGCGGGCTGGCTGGCTGTGGAGTGGAGCCCCCTCTTCAGAGTTGATTGTCCTTTTGGCTTTCAGCCTTCCCTCTGCTGTCCATGGGTGCCCAGCTGAGCCTGCATGAGGACAGCCCTGTGGTTAGCCTGAATGTGGACAATGTGCACCTGGAGCATGGCGTGGTGTATGAGTACGTGAGCACAGCGGGCATCAAGTGTCACGTGCTGGAAAAGATCGTGGAGCCCCGTGGCTGCTTCGGCCTCACTGCCAAGGTCTTGTGTGGCACTGCCCTGGGGGTGGAGCAGCCTGATTCCCGTTTCCTCTGAGTTAGCCTGGAGCCCTGAATTCTAGTCTCTGCCCACGACATGGGATTTAGAAGAATGGCTTATCTCTTTAGCCTCAGGTCACGCATCTGCAAAATGGGCCAGTAATAGACCTGACCTCATGGGGGTCTTATGAGGCACACAGGAATCTCTGTAGATAAACTGCTTAAGACCCTCCTTGGTGCAGAGCGTGTGCTCAGGAGTTGATGTTTCTGCAGATCCTCGAGGCCTTTGCTGCCGATGACAGCGTCTTTGTGCAGAACTGTGGGCGGCTCATGGCCCTGAGCAACAGCATCAGGACCATGTCCCATTTCGAGTTCCGTCACATCTGCGACATCAAGCTGGAGAGCATTGGCCAGAGGATTGCCTGCTATCAGGAGGTACCTTTTCCCTCAACCTGGGGCATTTTGGTTATAAATGTCAAAACCCACCACAACTTAGCTTAGACAAATAGGAGACTTTATTGGCTTTTATTACTGGAAAGTCCAGAGGTGAACTTCAGGCATGGTCGTATCCAGGTGCTCAGACTATCGTACGAGCATGGCCTCTCTCCTTCTCTTGACTTTATTTTCCCATGTTGGCTCCGCTGTCGGGCAGGCCTTTCTCATGTGGTGACAAAATGGCCCCCAGTAGCTGTACCCTTAGGAACCCCCGTAGAAAAGGAATCGAGAGCTTCTGTTGGCTTGGCTTGGGTCTCGTGCCTAGCTCTGTACCAGTAACTGCAAGCATGGGGAGGCAGCCTTACCTGAATCTCATGGACTATGCGTTGGGGAGAGATGGTTTTAGCTCACGTGTGCAGCTAAAATGGAGACATGAAGGTGGGTAGGTACTCAGAGGACTCAGATTTCTCCAGACTTTCCCTGAAATCTGGATCCAGTGGAAGGCAGTGCAGGGGAATCCACCTGTCCATTGGGGCTATTCATTTTGTCCAATTTGGAATGTCTGGCCTAGACCAGGATAAAGTGGGAACTGGGGGGACACCGGAATTCCCGGAGTCCTGGAGCATGGCCTCATGTCCCCGCCTCTGTCAGTTTGCAGCCCAGCTGAAGGGCAGGATCAGCCCACCCTTCAAGCAAGCACCCCAGGAACCCCGTTCTCCGTGTGGCCTGGACTTCTGCCCCACCAACTGCCACATCAACATCATGGAAGTGTCCTACCCCAAGACCACTCCCTCCATTGGCAGGTCCTTCAGCATTCGCTTTGGTCGCAAACCCTCCCTCATTGGCCTTGACCCAGAGCAAGGTAACTGCATGTGTGTTAGAAATTGTGTTTGGATCTCACACCACAGACACTCAAACAGAAACATGTCTGGAGGTCAGCGCTCCAGGGCTGGAATGATGGCTTCACAGTCATCCAGGATCTAGGCTCCTCTCTGCCTACACCATCATCTCTATGGTGTAGAGGTGGCTTTCATCCTGAAGGATGCCTCACGGTATAGAATGGCTGCTGGAGTACCAATCATCATGTCTGCTTTCCAGGCAGGAAAAGATCACAGTAGTTAAAGGCATATTAACACTAAGCCAAAATTTTTGTCTTGAAGTAATCTGGGGGATTAAAATAATATTTAAAAGGGAAAATTATCATATTTATTGGGAATCCTAGAAATGGATTATATACTTCTAGCCAAGGGGATTGTGGGCGTCTGGGCACGGTTTCCAAGTGAACTCTCTCTTTATCCGTGTAGGCCACCTGAACCCTATGTCCTACACCCAGCACTGCATCACCACCATGGCTGCCCCATCCTGGAAGTGCCTGCCTGTTGTGGATGGGGACCCTCAATGCCAAAGTCCCCGTGACAGCAGCTTTGGGCCAGCCAATGGGGCCCTGGGCCCAGAGGAGCGGGGTCTGAGCTTTCTCCTCAAGCAGGAGGACCGTGAGATCCAGGACGCCTATCTGCAACTCTTTACCAAACTGGATGTGGCCCTGAAGGAGATGAAACAGTATGTCACCCAGATCAACAGGTGAGCCCTGACCCCAAGAAGGAATTGAGTGAGTGAGTGTGTGTGTGTGTGTGTGTGTGTGTGTGTGTGTTAGAGTCAGGATTCTTTGTAGCGGGGGCTGTCCTGTACATCATAGGCAATTTATCAGCACCCCTAGATGCCAGGAGCACCTCTCTTCCCCAGCCATGACAAATGTTGCTAAATACCCCCTCAGGGGACAGGGGCAAAATCACTCCTGCATGAGAGCCACTGCTCTCATGAAATGATAGATGTAGACAGCAATCATTAGCAGAGGCTAAAACTATTTGGGAAAAGGTTTGGGGGACTTTGGAACTTTAACAGAAAGAGAGATGGTGTCCCTTTTGGTGTAATGCAATGGGGCACACACACAGCACCATCTACAAAGTGTTCTCGCCAACAGAAATGGCACTGTTCTCGAATCAAAGAGCTAGGTCTCACGACTCAACTGTAGGACGCGGAGGATAGAGCAGTGGTTCTCAACCTTCCTAATGCCGCGACCCTTTAATACAGTTCCTCATGTTGTGGTGACCCCCAACCGTAAAATTATTTTCATTGCTACTTCATAACTGTAATTTTGCTACTGTTATGAATCGTAATGTAAACATCTGATATGCAGGATGTATTTTCATTGTGACAAATTGAACATAATTAAAGCATAGTGATGAATCACAAAAACAATGTGTAATTATATATATGTTTTCCGATGGTCTTAGGCGACCCCTGTGAAAGGGTCGTTCGCCCCCCAGGTTGAGAACCACTGGGATAGAGGATGGTGACATTGGCACCCGGGGGACACAAGTGGCCAAATCCAGAGGGAGGGTGATTCTAGATGGAAATAACTGATGGGGGTTGGGGTGGGGAGCAGGTCCAGGGAGGAGGAGGAGGATCTGTTAGAGAAGAGACATACCAACCAAATGCAGTGTCTGGACCTGGCTAGGGTTCTGTTTCTAACACACCATCTGTGAAAAGACCCTTTGCAGACAACCAGGGGTATTTGAACATGGACTGGATACTAGATGGTGTTAAGGAATTACTGATTTGGTAGGTGTGGTAATGGCAGTCTGGTTAGGTTCAAAACAGTGTTTCTCAGCCTTGACATTAAGGACACCATCTTTGCGGTGTGGTGTGCAGTGTAAGGTAGGTAGCGGCATCCCTGGCCTCTACTCACTGGATGCGGTATTTCCCCCACCCCTGTCCCGCTCCAGTTGTGACAACTAACAGATGTCTCTGGACACGGACAAGTGTCTGCCCCTCAGGAAGTATGCTGAGTTGCTCAGTGTTTCCTCTGGGAGGTGCAGAATCACCCTTAGTTGAGAACCATTGCTTTAAAAGAAAGTCCTTATGTGCTAGACACACACAGGGAAGTGTTTATAGGGGAAATTTATGACAGCTTAGCTAGGTTTTAAATACTCCAGAAAAAGGAAGAGCAACGGGAAAGACTGAGGAAACAAAAATGAACCCTGAGTTGCCATTGTTGAAGCTAGCTATGCGTGCCTGGCATTCTTCATACTGTTCCTTCTACTTTCTTGTATAATGAAAATTGTCTGTGATAAAAGGAAAAATAATGTAGGGGTTTTGAGCCAGGTAGAATCTGGGTTTGAATCCTGGCCCTGCTATTTATTAGCTGTGTGACCTTAGACAAGTCTCTTGATTTCTCTGAGCCTCAATTTCCTCATCTGTAAAATGGAGCTGATCATAATACTGACCTCATTGAGTTGTAATAGGATTTCATCAGCCAGGGTTTATTGCTCACATACAAGGTACCAGACACTCGTTTAAGCACTGTACATATTTTAACTCCCTTAATTTTCATACCAGCCAGGGACATAGATGCTGGTATGACTCCACTGTATGTCTCAGAGAGGTTAAATAATTTGCTGTAGGTCTCTAAGCTAGCAAGTGGCAGCATCGAGATTTGAATCTGGGGTCTGTCTGTTTTAAAAACCTATGAACTTGACCATTAATGATACTCTGTGCCACGGGCTGACAAACTAGGGCCAAATCCAGCCCACTGCCTCGTTGTCTTAAAGTCTCATTGGAACACAACCATGCGCATTCATTCCCATGTTGTCTGTGGTACTTTCGCATGAATGCGGCAAAGTTGAGTAGTTGTAACTGAGATCATATGGCCCTCAACGCCGAAAAGATGTGCTCTCTGAACTTCTGCAGCAACCTTCCCAGTCGTGTTCTATGCCCTTGAACCTTGTGTAGCTTGGCCATGAAATAAAGAACCGCTGTTTCTCATGCCCCTACAGGAGGGACGGGATAAGTGCTCCTCTGTTAGGGTCAGAGGTGAGGCCCGAGATCAGGACCTTGCCTGGAGCCCCCATGAAGGCCATTAAAACCACCAGCATGTGCCTTTGAGTTCAAAGTCTTTGCTCCCACAGGCTGCTGTCCACCATCACGGAGCCCACCTCGGGAGGGTCCTGCCATCCACCCTTGGCTGAGGAGACCTCGTCCTCCCCACTGGTCAACGAAGAGAGCGAGATGGACAGGACCGACCATGGGGGCATCAAGAAAGTGTGTTTCAAGGTGTCTGAGGAGGATCAGGAGGACTCAGGTCATGACACCATGAGCTACCGTGACTCCTACAGGTGGGGGCAGCAGTGGGCGTCATCTGGGGTTTGACATGGGTGGCCAGTGGGACGGTTGAGGCCACTGACCTGTGGGAAAGTCAGAATTAGAGGGACATTTTCCAGGAAGCAGTGGGATGGGGCACTGTTGCTAAGTCATGTGGTTCTGGGGGTTATCTAAGCTCCCAACGCTAACGTTGCAAGCTCTACCCCCTTGTGGGCTCTGCCCCCTTGTGGCCACCACCCGTCCATTCTGCTCTGGGGCCGCTCTGCGCACGCTGATGGAATGCGGTCAGAGAAGAAGTTGAGATCTGTGGTGTGTCTTAAAACATACATGGTTTCTGCAACAAGTACTTTATTTTTACTTGATCCCAGGAGGAAGGCAGTTTTTCCCCTCCTAACTCTGTCTGAGAAGGTCTGAGTTGTTGTTGTTTTGTTTTTTACTGGTTAAGTTAATTATAACAAGATCAGTGAAGTCCTAATTAGTGGGTTAAATGGACTAAAAATTCAATTTCCTGTAATAAACCATGTGGTGGGTGAGTGGACGTCCTTACCACAAATAAACAGCGCTGTGGGCTCCAGGGAGCGGTTCTGTAACATTGGATCGCGTGGGGAGAGTAGAACCTTGGAGGGCGCTTCAGTTGTTTTGGGCAAAATACAGAACGGCTGGAATTTGATATGAATGACCTGCGCCCCAGCCTCCCGGTGTTCATGTCTGTCAGTCTTCGAGGGGGTCTGACTGGCCTGTGTTTCTGGCGGAGTTTCTGTAGAGGCAGATGCTCCCGGCGCCTCGTGTCCACAGCCAAGGTGCCACCATCTCTCTGGGTTTCCAGTCTGACATGTTTGGGTTTTCCGATTTTTCCTTTAATTTTCAAAAAGGTGAAAGAATTTCAGGGTTGTGCTTTTTGATTTCCATACCTTCTGAGTTCCTGGGACACAAGCTAAGAGAGCACGGTCCTGTCCTCCGGAGGTTCCCAGCCAGGCGGGGGAGACGAACACGGAACCGTGTGGCCGAGGGTGGCATGTGCACACGTGTCCAGGAACCAGGCTTCTCCCATGAGGGGAGTGATGGAAGTTTACTCCCAAATAAAAGCAAAAAAACTGTCCTCTTACTGTTCCTGCATTTCTGTGCTGGGGCCGAGAAGGGTTTCTCCACCATCAGAAAATCCCTCAGGGCAGCCTTCCCCGTCTCTGGCACTGACGGGCGGTCTGCTGCGCCCTTTCTGGACCAGCTGTCCTCTGAGGAGCTAGGGATTTTGTCTACACTCAGAAAGTGGGTTCTGGGTGCAGGGACCAGAGAGTGTGAGCTGGAGGGTGACTCCTGTCTTCCTCTCTGCCCCTTTGCAGCGAGTGCAATAGCAATCGGGACTCCGTCCTGTCCTACACCAGCGTGAGAAGTAACAGCTCCTACCTGGGCAGCGACGAGATGGGGTCTGGTGAGTGCAGCGGCTCCTGTTCGAGGGCAGGGGTCCCCAGCGGGACTTGGTTTTGTTTATTTTATTGCACTTTACTTGGTGTTATCATATACGATGTTTTTTAGTCTGGGAGTGCCTTTCCTTTCATTCACTCACTCAGCACATTTTATTGAGCACCTATGTTGTGCTGGGATCACAACAAGGAACCAAACAAAAGATCCTGGCCCTTGTGGAGCTGACGTTCTCCACGAATGTCATGGGACATGGAACACATGAAAACATACATGATGCAATTAGAGATTGCGATGAGTTGCTCTGACATCGCTAAAATAGGGCGGCTTGGTGGTTTCCATGACACGTGCTCAAACCAAAAATTCGGACGACATAGGAAAAGTTCAACAGAAGTACATGACAATAAGTCAGAACCCTCAGAAATGACCAGCCGTCACATGTGGAGACGATTGGTGAGCACGGTCTGCACAGATGGACATGTGGGTGATGGCTGGGTGGACAGACAGACACACATTGTACTCTATAAATTAGATCATCCTGAACGTACAGCTTTTTCTGAAAGACTGAAATGTGCTTTGATTTTAGTTTCATTGATTTCAGCTTTTAAATGTTTTATTTTGTGAATAGGCTATAAATCCACTTGCTTCATAATTGAAAAGGCACGAAAGGGCGGGTGGTGACAAGCCTCCCTCCCCCTTGCACCCGCATCTCCCGGTTCCCCAGCTCCCGCGGTCACAGCTGCGTTGTGTGACCTTCCAGTGGTAGTCTGGGCATAAAAATTTAATTCCAATTTTTTTTTTCCAATTTAACAGAAGAAAGAGAAGCACAAGTAATGTTGAAGATATTGCTGGACTTTAGATAAATATTTCATCACATAAGATATTCGGCTATAAAAACTACCCCTGGGGAGGTTTGAGGAAGGAGCTTCCGTGTGGCGGCTGCTTGAACTGAACAGTTGGGGGATGGGTCGGAGACTTGGGGTCCAGTTCCTGCTCTCTGGCTCGCAGTCTCCTCATTTGCAGAGTCTCAGAAGGAAGAACAATGACTTACAGTTGTGTAATGCTTTAGTTCCTGTTGCCCATTTTGAAGATGAAGAAACTGAGGCTCAGAGAGGTCAAGAAATTTGCCTGGTGTCACACAGCCAGGATCCGAATGTGTCAGACTCCAAATCCACTGTGGGTTTTGGAGCTCTGCAGCGACGTAGCCTCCTTGGGAGGAGGTTGGGAGGGTGTGAGATGGGTCGGAAATAGTTTGTTGATGGCTGTGGCTTCTTCCTTTGGCCAGGGGACGAGCTGCCCTGCGACATGCGGATTCCATCAGACAAGCAGGACAAACTTCATGGCTGCCTGGAACATCTCTTTAACCAGGTAGGACCTTTGTTCCCACCCTGGCCGGACCTTGGGTTTCTCCCGTCACCCGGGGTGAGAACCCATAAGCCAGAACCTGGGTCAGGTGCTGGGACTCAAGGGTCACTGCAACCTGGAGGCCACAGGAGCCACACTAACCTCGAGCCTCCTGCCACCAGGTGGACTCCATCCACGCACTCCTCAAGGGGCCAGTCATGAGCAGGGCTTTTGAAGAGACCAAGCATTTCCCTATGGACCACTGCCTGCAAGGTGAGCACAGGGACACCCCTCCGCAGGGCTGGGAATGACATCCAGCATCTAACAAGGAGACGGCGAGGATGGGGAACGGGTGCCGACGGGGGCAGGGCCCGGGCTCACACTCTCAGCCTTGCCCTCTCCTGCCCAATGGGTAAGGGCTCGTCCAAGGGTCAGCAAGTTCAGCCCACAGGCCAAATCCAGCCCATAGCCTGGTTCTGTATAGTCTCTGACCCGAGAATGATATTTTCACTTATAAAGAGGAATAAAAACAAAATGGAATAAATGAACACATGGCAGACACCGTAAGCCCTGCAAAGTCTCAAACAGTTTCTACCAGGCTCTTTTTAAAAATGTTTTTAATGATTTCAGAGAGGAAAGAAAAGAGAAAGAGAGGGATAGAGACATCAACGATGAGAGAGAATCATTGATCAGCTGCTTCCTGCACACACCCCTCCAGGATTGAGCCTGAAACTTAGGCATGTGCCCTGAATGGGAATTGAACTATGACCTCCTGGTTCATAGGTTGACACTTAACCACTGAGCCACGCTGGCCGGACTACCTGGCTCTTTACAGAAAAAAATCTGTGAACCCCTGTGTGGGTCCCTGAGCCTCTCTGGGCCTCTGTCTTCCTGTCTGTAACAGGAAGGGAGGGACTGGAGCACAATTCACTAACCCTGGGGACCTTCAGCTTGCCTCCATCATGTAACTCATATTCACAGAATCTACCTACGTCTTTATATTTTTTAAAAGCATATTCATTTGCTGCCTGCATTATTATTGACATAACTTCATCGAAAAAATGATTCCCTTTAAAAGATGTAATTTTGGAAGGAATGTTTTAAACTCCCCATATATGGAAAACCTGTATAACATGCCGTGAAATAACGGTGACTGTGATAAACTCAATGGAAACAGCCACGAAAAATGTCGTCATACTGCAGTCAGGGTCTGCTGCCTGCCCAGAGTGCTTTGCGCCTCCCTCATGAGAAGGATCAGTAAAGAAGTGTTAAGGACTCACCCACCAAATTGGGACTTCTTGACATGATTGAGAGAAAAAGAATTGACATGTATGTCCTCCAACCCACCTTTCCTCCCATTTACCCATCTACCCACCTACCCATCCATCTACCCACCCACCCATCCACCATCCATCCATCCACTTATCCACCCATCCATCCTCCATCTATCTATCCACTCATCCATCCATCCATCCACCCACCCATCCATCCACTCATTCATCCATCCACCCATCCATCTACCATCTATCTATCCACTCATCCATCCATCCATCCATGCATACACTCCCCACACATCCATCCATGAAGCTATCCATCCAGTAAATAATTTCCAGGAACCAGTTTATGCCACACCTTGTGCTGGGCACTGGAGGTCCTGAGATGAATGTGACACTGCCCTGACCTCTAGGAGCTCCCAGTTGGGTGCAGGAGGTAGGAAAAGAAACAGGCAGTTGCTCCTAAATGAGGGTAGGAAGTGTGGAGAGTTGGGGTGCCCTAGCTCAGCTACCCCTCCTGCTGTCTCAGGATCATCTCTTCCAGGATCGGACATCAGAAAGCAGAAACATCAAGCCCAGAGGAACCAGAACCATAAATATCTCAGAAATCCGGGGCATTGTTGCAGGGAAGAGGTCCAAGAAACAGGGGCCTATGTCTGCCAGGGTCAGGTTCAAGTCTCAGCTCTGTCACAACTCAGCTCTGTGACTTGAGGCAAGACACCTCCCCATTCTGTGTTTGGGCGTCCTCCTCTGTATAGGGAAAAGGTTAAAGGTTCCTTAGTCATGTGCCAGCTTGATCGGTGTGGCTATGTGGAGGTAGTACCTGAGAAGAGAATGCAGTGATTGATTTGTGATGTCTGCACTGGATTGGTATCAGTGGTGAGGAGTTACACCTCAACTAGCAGGACAGTGTGCTAAGATTGATGAGTGATGTCTGCCATGGGCGTGGTACTATGAACCAGTAGCACACTTGCCATGTATTTGCCCTCCGTGGACCAGCTAGTACCTGAGTCCTGCCAGCATCCTTGCTCTTGGATTCTGAGCCTTGGAATCTGGTGATAGGACATAGGCCTTTGTGCCACTGTTCTCCAAAGCGACTCTGCCCCTTTCCTGCCCTCATATCACTTTCCTGCCCCAGAGTTCAAACAGAAAGAAGAGTGTACAATTCGTGGCCGGAGCTTGATCCAGATCAGCATCCAGGAGGACCCCTGGAACCTCCCCAACTCCATCAAGACCCTAGTGGACAACATTCAGAAATACGTGGAAGGTCAGTTGGGCAGGGGAGGGTAACGTGGCCGTTTGTGGCTGTTGATTCTTAGTGTGGAATGTGGAAGGGTCAGGAGTGGGTCCATCTCCATGTCTGGGGGGATGAGGAGGAGTCGTGCCTCTTCCTCAGGTGAGTGTCCTGCCCTGGGCAGAGCCCTGGAACCGTGTACAGGCACATGATTAAGAAACATCTGACTTGGGGTGCCGGGGGCTTCCTTGCAGAGTCAGGAGGCTGAGAAGGCTGAACTTACCCCTTCTTTTTCAGAAATTGTAGATTTAATTCAGTTCCTTTTATTTATTATCAAGGCCACAAGCTAGGAGTCCCCTGATCAGACTTGGCCCACCGATGAGCTTTGATGATATAGCATAAAAAAAAGTGAATCGGTTGCCCGTGCTTCATTATCTGAGATGTCACATAAAAATCTAGATTTCTGGCTACTCCTGAACAGTCAGGGGATCTGGCACTAACAGGCCTGCAGGCCCACAGTCACACTTGGGTGATGAGAGGCAGCTGCCGTCTTAGATGGGAGAGGGGTGACTTCCAGTTCACCACAGTCCTCATCACGGCCTGCTTCCTGGTGTCCCTCACACAGTTGCCTGCCTGACCCTTGGCAGCATTTGAGTCTGGGATCCGGGCTTAGAAGGACCCTAGACCAGGAGACATTTGACCAGGACAGTGGAGGGGCGAAGCTTCAGAGCCATCCCCCAGGAACAGCGCCTGAGTTGACCTTTCAGATTTTTCTTTTAACCTCCTTCTGGGCCTAAGAGCTTTTTTTTTGAAGGAAAGAGACCAGGATGTTAGGTCTGTGTTCAGAAGGTCTGAGCTCTGTCTATGCGGGTGCAGGGCTGTGGCTGTGTAGAATGTGCATACGTGCCTGTGTGCTTGCATGAACGTGTAAGCATATAAGCGTGTGTCCATGTGCATGTGCAAGGTGTGGACGGGGGGCTCTGGCACGGGAGTTGGAGGGGCTGGTTTCAGCCTCTGTTTGGTGGGTATATGTAAACAGTTGGGGTACAGCCAGCAGTTGGGGTTCCATCCCCTGGAAATTGAGGGTTTCTGGAATTCACTCACTATTCAATCAGAGCTTCTTAGCGCAACTGTTCATATCCAGAGCGTCCCTGTGCAGGGCTTGGGGCTTGGGCCTTGGCCTTCTGGGAGGGCCCAGCTCTGCTCGAATCTGTGCTGACCTCTGTGCTCATTCTTTTCCTCTGCTTCCCCTTCCAGATGGGAAGAACCAGCTGCTCCTGGCCTTGCTGAAATGCACAGGTGAGGGCTTGAAGCAGCAGCTCTGTGACGGGCACAGAGGCGTATCCAGGGGAGGGCATCCTGGCTGGCAGTGGTGCTCATGACGGCAGCCCAGCGAGGCCTCTCCTGCCGGCCGAGGTTGATGTCCTCGTGGTCATCAGGGCCTGGACCCGGGGGAGGGAGTGACTCTGTGGCTCTTGCACCCAGAACTCCTTAGACCTCGTGTACTTCCTCCTCTTGAGTCCAGGGCCAAGTCACAGGGCCCTGGCCCCCTGTGTCTTGGCACCTCCCAGGCCCGAGGACAGGAGACAGAGGACTGATGTCCAGTCGAGTCCTCAGCCCCGCGTGGGACTTCTAACGGGCAGACAATGGGGAGGAGGGAAGGGCAGATGGTGGGCTCGGGGAAGCTGGGAGGTGTATTCTGTCCCTCCCTTCTTTCCAGAAATTCTCCGCCAAGTGGCGGCTAAAATAAGATCTAGGTCAAAATTGGTCTCTGAAAATCAGTTGACTAGAGCCAGTCATTGGAAATAATTCCTTCCAGAGGATCGGGCCCTGGATGAATGATTGCCTGAAATTAGCCAGTTCTGCAAACCACGTCAGGACAGGGGCAAGGAAGGGGAGGCAGGAAGAGGCTTCTCAAAAATAGAGAAAATGGTAAACGGCATTTCTTAAAGCATGGAGCTGGGCAGACATGCTTAGCATCATGGCTGTCCTGCCAGTCAAGGTCGAGCAATCCCCTAACCAATGGAGAAACAACCGAGTAAGGTTTTGGGAAAGCCTCAGGGAAAATCACAAGGCAGATGGATCAATGAGAGAGTTGCGATTTTCAGTAAATTGGCTTGCTTTTGGAGAATTGATCGTCGTGGGGTTGGCTTTTGGTGGCTGGATTGATTTTTGGCCAGCTGGCCCCAGATGGTTGGCCTGCTGGGGCTGGTGGTTGGTTCTGGGCCTGGGCTTTGGGGCTTGGGGCAGGAGCACCTGCCCAGCGAGCCCATCCCCGCTCTCCAGACACCGAGTTGCAGCTGCGGAGGGACACCATCTTCTGCCAGGCCCTGGTGGCCGCGGTGTGCACCTTCTCTGAGCAGCTCCTGGCAGCGCTCAGCTACCGCTACAACAACAACGGCGAGTACGAGGAGAGCAGCCGGGATGCCAGCCGCAAGTGGTTGGAGCAGGTGGCGGCCACCGGCGTCCTCCTGCACTGCCAGTCCCTGCTGTCGCCAGCCACTGTGGTGAGTGAGGGGAAGAGGGATGAGTACCCTGGGAGCCTGGGCAGGAGACCTCCTGCTTACTCACTCCGGTTCTCGCTCACTCACCTACTGGTTCATTCAGCAGCTGTTTATTGAGCACCTACTATATGCTGCTGTGATGGGCACTGGGGATCAGCTATGGGCCAAGCACAGAGTTGTACTTAGGGATCTTAAGTCCTAGTCGGGGGAAGTAGACATAAATAAGTAAAATAAGTGATGTAGACCAGCGGTTCTCAAGCAGGGTAGGTTTACCTCCCAGGGGACACTTGGCAATGTCTGGAGACATTTTAGGTTGTCACAAGGAGGGGAGAGGAGGTGCTACTAGTGCCTGGTGTGTAGAGGCCAGGAATGCTGTTGAACATCTTACAACACACATGATGGTCCTCACTCCCCTGAGAATTTTCTGGCCCAAAATGTCAATAGTGTCACACTTGAGAAACCCTCATGTATAGTGATGAAAGCTAAAGAGAAAAATTAAGCAGGGAAGGGGACAGGAAAAGATGGGGCAACAGCATTTGAAAGTTTCACTAAGGTAGCCAGTGAGGCCTCACTAAGAAGTTGGCATCTGCCCAGGAACTGAAAGAGGAGAGGGAGTGAGCCATGAGGATCCTGGGAGAAGTCTCAGGCAGAGAGAATAGCAGATGCAGAAGCCCTGAGGCAGTGTTTGAGAAATTGCAAGGTGGCCCTATGGATGGAGCGGAAGAAGCTGGGGTAGGAGGAGGTGAGGCTTGAGAATTGACTGGGGTCAGACTGTGGGGACTTGCAGGACTTTGGCTGGTCCTCTGAGTGGGTGTGAGCCATGGGAAGGTTTTGAGCAGAGGAGGGATGGGATCTGACTTGGGCACTGGAAGAACCACTCGTGCTCCTTGGTGGGGAAGGCCATGAGGGCAAGCGCAGCAGCCGGGCGGCCAGTGAGCTGGCTTTTGTAATAATCCAGGTGAGATTCCTTGGTGCAGACAGCATCTCAGTGAATCCCTGCACTAGCTCCGAGGCAGGGTTTTCACTTCCCACGTTTTAGGGATGAGAACGCTGAGGCCCAGGCAGCCAGGTTTGAACTCTGGGGGTCTAACTCTAGGCCCTCCTGCCCCTAGGTTGCCCTGCTTTCTCTGCATCTCCTTTTTATCTCTGATCCCACTGTCCTGTCACTCAGGGCTCAGAAGCAGGTCCAGTTCTCTGCTGGCACCCAGGAGGCAGAACCCAGGACTCATCATTTAAGGGTGCTGGGGCCCAGAGCCGACGTCCCCCAGAAATGAAGCCTGCAGCAATTCTCTGTACTGTTTGGTCCTGCACCCCATGTTCCCAGTTGTGAGCTCCCCAACCTCTACGCAGTGGTTCTCAACCTCTGGCCCTTTAAATACAGTTCCTCATGTTGTGACCCAACCATAAAATTATTTTTGTTACTACTTCATAACTGTAATGTTGCTACTGTTATGAATCGTCATGTAAATATCTGATATGCAGGATGGTCTTAGGCGACCCCTGTGAAAGGGTCGTTCGACCGCCAAAGGGGTCGCGACCCACAGGTTGATAACCACTGCTCTACAGCTTCCTAGACATTTTCCCAGGCAGGGCTGAAAACCACAACTGCTGGCTGTTGGGAAACGTGGCCTCGGTGCGCCCTCTGCTGGCCCCATTTTGCACACAGATCGCTTTCACCTGGTTCCTGGAAAGTGCCGCCAGGGCTGGAAAGGCCCCAGGAACACTCAGCCCTCACCTTCTGTCCTCAGATAAGAGCCCAGTGTGTTAACTCACCAGTCACCACCACGTGCCAGGCTCTGAGCTGGGCACAGGGTGTCAGAAGTTCACTTTCTAGTTGGGGGAAGCAGTTAGGAAAGAAGGAAGGAAGGAAGGGGAGGAGAGACGGACAGGAGGTAGTTATACGGAAGACTTAGAGGGTGATTACGTTTCGGTCAGAGATGTCCTCTCTGAGGAGGTGACGCTTGAGCTGAGACCTGAGTACCAAGACAGCCCGCTAGGTAAATGGCCCGAGGAAGAGTGTGCTGGGCGGAGGGAACAGCATGTGCAAAGGTCCCAAACAGAGGCCAGTGTGGCTGGAGGGGAGCAGGCCAGGGGGATCAGGGTATGATGTCAGCAGGGCCACATCTATAGGGCCTAGGACTTTATTCTGGAAGCAGAGGGAGGGATCAGAGGCTTTGAGCAGTAGTCACAGGGCAACCCCAGGAGTCTGCCTGTAGGTCTGGTAACCCCTAGGCTGCCCCATGTCCGGGGATGGGTGGCATAGGGGGACCTGTGAAAAGGCTGGTGTGTCCTCCTGGAGATGGGAGTCTTGTGTTGGGGGTGGTGAGGAGGGTTGAGAGAGATGTTGGATCTGGGGTATGTTTTGAAGGTCAGCCTATCACAGTTATGGCGACCCTATGACACACATGTCAGAGGTGACACGTGAACTCATTTTTTGGTTGGTTTTTCTTTGTTAAATGGCATTTAAATATATAAAATAAATATCAAAAATATGTCTTTGTCTTACTATGGTTGCAAATATCAAAAAAATTCTATATGTAACACGGCACCAGAGTTAAGTTAGGGTTTTTCAAAATGCTAACATGCCGAGCTCAAAAGGTTCGCCATGACTGGCCTATCAGGACTTGGAGATGGGCAGTGTATAGCGTGAGCGGAGAGAGAAATCAAGAAGTCCTTGTGGTCAAAGTTTAGGGCTCTGTGCTGAGATGGGGCCCATGGCAGAGGGGTGAGGAGGAAAAGAAGGACTTTTGGGGGCGTGCTACGTTTGAGATGGCTGAGTTGGATTGTTGGATGGTCTGGGCAAGAGGGCCACCCGGTACATTAGAGCAGAGCTGGGTTCTAGCCTTGGGAGGTTCAGGACAAGGAAACCCGATTTCACATCCAGCCCCTGAGAGCCCAGCGGAGCCCGGTGCCTGGTTGGCCCACAGCGGGTGTGTCGGCTGGTGTTGAGTCACAGCATCTTGAAGTGAACCCTGGGGCAGGGGTGGCATCTGACACTCCTCCTCCCTGTCTCCCTCCTGCAGAAGGAGGAACGGACCATGCTGGAGGACCTCTGGGTGACCCTGTCGGAGCTGGACAACGTCTCCTTCTCCTTCAAGCAGCTGGACGAGAACTATGTGGCCAGTGAGTGATTCCTCCCGCTCCCAACATGAGAGTTGGGGAGCTGCTTTGGGGACCACCCTGCCCCCAGGCCAACTGCCAAAGGCTGACCTGGGACCCAGTACTTTCAAACCTCATGCTCTCAACATACATGGAAAAAGAGGGTATATTTTTGTATAAACCCCATTGTCTCCAAAAGCTCTTAAAAGGGAACAACAACCAGTACCCAGTTCTTACTAAAATTTCTAGAGATATCCGTTATTGGGGTGAAGACTTGTTAATATTTTCTAAGAATTTATAGCGCAATTAAGTCCCTCCCTCCCTTCCTCACTCCCTCTACCTGCCCACCATTCATCCACCCATTCATCCCTCTGCTTATCCATCCCCATCCACCGTCCCACCTCTCCATCCTCCACCCACCTACCAGCCCATTCATCCACTCATTCTCCACCCATCCACACATCCCTAATTATGAGCACATAATATGTGTTAGGCACAGTTTTCAATTCTGAGGCCACCATGGAGAAATAAGGCCGTGGTTCTTGCCTCCTGAAGCCCACAGACCCGCCCAGCAGGTCTCAGCCCCAGCTGCTGGTATTCAAAGACACCGATCCCCACCCCAGCCTCAGCCCTGGCCGGTGGAGTCACTCTGTGGGGTGGATCCTGGGCATTGGGGTTCTAGAAAAGCTTTCCAGGTGACTGTGAGGTCCAGCCAGGATTGAGGACCACTGGGCGGGGGCCTATTGCCACTTTTCTATGAGTGTGGTCCCTGGACCCGCAGCCACTGGGACCTGGTTAGAAAGGCGAATCCTCAGGCCCCATCCCAGACCTGCACCGGAAACTCTGAAAGTGGAGCCCACAGACCTGTGCTGACAGGGACTGGGCGGGCTTGAAGCACACTCGTTTGGGAACCACTGCTCCAGATCAGTGATTCTCAACTTTTTAAAAATTATCACCTCCATAAGGAGTCGGTTTCGTTTTTTCCTTATTGCTGCAACCCCATTACATTCTAATACCTCGGATACACTCTTTGTCTGTTTAGGTACTGTATGTGTACCTGTGCTTTATACATAAATGAGTCCTTTCTTTTTGGGCCATTGCCTCCAGAACCAATTTTCGTCTCCTTAGGGGTGATTTCACCCTGTTGAGAATGTGTGAAAATTTAGAGGGACAATAGATTCTGTTTCAGGTGCCCGTTGGAATTGATGGTCAGTTCTATAAATAGGCAAAGTTGGGCTTAGGGAGAACTATTGATTGATTAGTTATGTCTGCCATAGGTGCCAGATGGGGTGTTAGTGATTGATTAATGATGTCTGCCACGGGTGCCGTATAGTGTGTTGATACCATGACTCCCATAAACTGTACCCTCTGAGTGTAAATAAATGCAGGTCCTGGTTGAGGGCAGCATTTGGCAGGCAGAGGCCTGGGGTACCAGGTGAGGAGTACAGGAAACATTCGTGTGGCTCTGAAGACAAACATTGACACCCCCCCAGCTGGGCAAAAGCAGTGTCAGGTCTAAGGATTGAGCAGTGGGAACTGGGACCTGTTGAAAGAGGTGAAAAGGGAGGTCAGAGGCTGCTCTTCTGAGCATGGGAGGACTGGGCTGTCTGAGCTACCCCCGGAGGATGGGAGGGCAGGGAGGTCTGAGGGCAGACAGGGCGACACAGGATGCCACCCTGAAGGTAGGAGGCACGGGGGTCTAAGGCTGCCCTTCTGGGGTGGGGAGAACAGGACATCCCACGTGAGGTCTGAAGGAAGGTCTGATGCTGCCCTTCTACCACATTGAGGGCAGCCGGCAGGCGCTCAAGGTCATCTTCTACCTCGACAGCTACCACTTCTCCAAGCTGCCCTCCCGCCTGGAGAGTGGGGGTAGCCTGAGGCTGCACACCGTGCTCTTCACGAAAGGTGAGCTGAGGGGTGCTGAGGGGGGCCCACAGGGGACACCCAAGGCTCAGAGCACCCTGGGACCCCGCCGCCTGCCCGCCCTCTTCTTCCTTCACAGCCCTGGAGAACCCAGAGGGGCCTCCTCCTCCAGGTCAGTATTACCGCAAACTCAGGTATCTGCCCGGGGCACATGCTGGGGACAGGAATCTGGACACTGCTGCGGGAACTGGGTATTAGAATAGAGGGCACCAGGCAGGCCCCCAGCATGGGAGTGGGCAAAGTGCCTTTTCCTGAGCACCTACTGTGTGCCAGACCCTCTGCCTACACATGCTCATCAGGTTCTCACAACAGTCACGGTTGGCCATTCTAAACCACTTTACAGACGAGGAAACGGAAGCCCAGAGTGGGTGCTCAGCTTGCCCAAGGCCACAGAGCTGGATGGTGGCTGAACTGAGCTTGGAACTGGGTCTGCTTGGGTCCTTGCAGCCAAGAGGAGCTGCCTGTCTCATTTCATGTGGGGTGGGAGCTGGTGGGATTGTTGAGCCTGTGAGTAAGGGGTGTGGCCCCCAGGGCCTTGGCCCAGCTCAGAGGAGACCCCCTGAGAGAAGTGGAGGGAGCAGGGCCACATTCTCAGGAGGGAGCCTCACACCCAGGGACGCAGCTTCCCTACCCCCACCCTCACCCCAGCCCTTCCTCCTCCCCACCTTCTCCCTTGGGGGAAGGAGGCTGGAGGTCAGTAGACCAAGCTTCAGGCTGGGTGAGCGCTGTACTGTTTTGGGGTTTGGCTTTCCTCTTTGGAAATGGAAGCTGATGCTTTCAGGGGAAACACCCAGTTTTGTTATTAAAACTGGCATCTCTTCGGATTGATCGATGCCATCAGTCTGCTCCATGCTGCTGTTGAATATCGAAAATATTACATCTCTGATCCTTCGTTTATTCCTTCCTTCATTCAGCACATGGGGGCCAGGCTCTGTTCTGGGTGCTTGTCGGGAGTCAGCAGTGGCCCACGAAGCCTCCTCTTCATGGAGCATAGATTCTGGAGCAGCAGTTGTCTGGCTCATCCCCTGTTTTGTCAATAAAGTTTTATTAGCACACAGTCACGCTCATTTACGTGTGGATGTCTTTGGCTGTTCTGTGCTACAGTGGCCAGGCTCAGTAGGGTTTTGATAGAGACTGGTCCACACAGCCCCAAATACTGACTGCGTGGCCCGTCCCAGAAAAAGTTATGAGTCCTGCTCCAGAGGGGGTGGTGGCAATACGCCAGGGAGCGAAGCGACAGCGTGTGAAGTGGTGAGAGTATTCAGAGGACAGAGACGCAGGACAGGGGTTAGAGAGAGGGGGGAGGGGGTGTCAGGTGCTGACCAGCTGACCAGGATGGGCCATCAGGGAGAGGTGGCATTTGAGGGGTGCCTGGCAGGCCCCTTTTGCTTCCCCCCTCGGGCTGTGGCAGGGATGGAGCGTGGAGAACTGTGCAAGCTCTCAGTCGTTTCTTTCTGAGCGTTGTGGGCGGGCAGATGGGCCGCAGCGGCAGAGAGTGGGGGCTGCCTGGATGGGGGCATGGACACCCCCCATAAGCCCATATCTTCTCTCTCAGGGCGTTTTACCTGGAGCGGTCTAACCTGCCCACAGATGCCAGCACCACGGCGGTGAAGATAGACCAGGTGCGTCACCTGCTGTGTTGTGTGTGCGGGGCTCGAGGGCTTTTCGCGGGCCTGCGCTCCGGGCCTGTCACCCACTTCCTAGCCTCAGGCAGGCCTCAGGTTTGACAGTGGTTTAGGGGGTACTGGCCTCAGGATTGTGAGGCTGAGGGTCCCAAGAGAAGCGGTGGCCATGGCCCTTTGGGGGTCCGTAGTTTCGCTGGCAGGATATTAAGATGACAGAACTGGCAGACCACCCTTTTCTGCCTCCACGTGCAGTGGAGGACCTGGGGCGGGAGGAAGGCTCTTCCTGGGGAGGGCGGCTGGGGCTGGTTGAGGCAGTTTGGAGGGGGCACTTCATTCAGGCTTAGTTGGGGGCACACCTGGGCAGGTGAGGAGAATGAGATTTGACGGTTGGGCCTGAAATACATCCTGAGCACTACATGCCAGCCTGTGGGGCAGTGGGGAGCCACAGATGGTCCTTGAGCAGGGTCCGGGGAAGGTTAATGGGGCTGTAATCCCCGGTGAGGGGAGCCGGGAGGACGCTGCAGTAACTGAGCTGGACTGGAGGGAGTAGATGGGGTGGAAGGCTGGGCGGGGGCCTCCTCGGACTATCGGGATGTGTGTGTGCACCTCACAGCTGATTCGTCCCATCAATGCTCTGGATGAGCTCTGTCGTCTCATGAAGTCCTTCGTCCACCCCAAACCTGGTGCCGCTGGGAGCTTGGGTGCTAGCCTCATCCCCGTCTCCTCCGAGCTCTGCTACCGCCTGGGGGCTTGCCAGATCGCCATGTGCGGCACGGGCATGCAGAGGTGAGCTGGGGGCTGGGCGCGGGGAGGGTCAGAGAGCAAAGGCAGAGGGGTCACTGCGTGACACTGATGCGTCAGAGGGTGCAGTGAAGCAGTCAGATGCTGGCTTTGCGTGGTGTGCTGGAGGGGGGTCCTCTTGGAGAGGAGACCCCTGGGGCAGGGAGTGAGTCCAGCAATTATCTGGGGGCGGGGGCAGTTCTCAGCCCGGAGACAAGGGCTCTCCTGGGGAGAGGAGGACATGAGACCAAAGGCCTGCCGTGCTGTGATGGGTGATGGTTGGATGGTGGCCGTTCCTGCGTGTGCGGTCGCAGAGGCCTCACGTGGTGGGCAGGAAGTGCCCGTCTCACCGGCCGTCCCCCTTGCCCCTCCCTGCAGGAGCACCCTGAGTGTCTCCCTGGAGCAGGCGGCCATCCTGGCTCGGAGCCACGGGCTGCTACCCAAGTGCATCATGCAGGCCACGGACATCATGCGGAAGCAGGTGAGGCGGTCCTGCCAGGCTACAGGGCGTCCTGGCCTGGGCACCTTGGGCTGAGAGCAGCAGGAGGGGGCCATCTGGGGCTGGGCAGTCATCAGCCTCACCTGTGGCCCTTCTCCCCAGCAGGACTTCTGCTTCTGGGCCTGTTACCTACCTTTCCGCACCGCACCCACACATGTGCTTGCTCAAATGGTCCTGAACGTGAATTCCCGTGCGGAGGCAGGTCCCAGCCTCATGGTTCTTTCTTCCCAGGGCCCCAGGGTGGAGATTCTGGCCAAAAACCTGCGGGTCAAGGATCAGATGCCCCAGGGCGCACCTCGGTGAGTGGCTGTCCCCCCTCCCCCCTCTCCTCTCCGCAGGGAAGACCAGGACCTGGGTTGGCATCAAAGTCCTGGCCTCACCCCAGGCAGACCCCTGGGTAGTCATATGGGGCTTCACCTCTCACTTATGGGGACCCCACTTTGGGAAGTGACAAGCATGCTCAGTTTTTTACTCCCCAGGGGAGCACCTACTGTGTCTGGGAAGATGACACAGAGCCCCTCAAATGAGCCATGGGCATGGACTTGTTGGGGTTTCCCTCCTCTTCCCGCTCTTGCTCTGCCGCCTCGCTACCCTCAGGTCCCCTGGCCATCGGCTGCTTCCTGTCCTCAGGACCCCATCATCTCTCCACGTTGATTTCAGCCAGGCTCATGGTACCCTGTGCTGCCCCCTCTCCCAGTAGTGCCTCATATTAGTCCATCTTCTCTCTCCAGCCCACTGCCCCAGTTTGCTATCAATACTGCTCACAATTTTTTTTTAAAAAAAATACTGACTTCAGAGAGGAAGGGAGAGGGAGAGAGAGATAGAAACATCAATGATCAGCTGCCTCCCGCACGCCTCCTACTGGGGACCGAGCCCACAATCCAGGCCGGATCCGGCCCGTTTGAAATGAATAAAACTAAAAAAAAAAAAAAAAAAGACCATACCCTTTTATGTAATGATGTTTACTTTGAATTTATATTCGTTCACACAAACACTCCATCCATGCTTTTGTTCCGGCCCTCCGGTCCAGTTTAAGAACCCATTGTGGCCCTCGAGTCAAAAAGTTTGCCCACCCCTGGGTCAGGGCCTGCTCACAATTTTTAAATCACTCCGTTTTGAAATAGTTTGACTCACTGGAAGTTACAAAAGCAGCACAGAGGGTGCCCTTCGCCCAGCTCTCACGTAACCACAGGACATCGACAAAGCCAGGAAACGGCTGGTGATCGGGCAGCTCCCACGCAGACCTTACGGTTTTCACCCTCACTTCCTTTAAGTACTTTTATCTGTTAACTTACCCCACTCCGGGCACCGTTCCTTCTGTGAACAAGATGCTCTTCTTGTGCCCAGTTGGCAGCGGGGGCCGCGGGGGCACAGGGAGGTTAAGGGCCTTGCCTGCGGTCACACAGCTAATGAATGGCAGAGCTGGAGTTCTGAACCCGGCAGGCCGGGCCCGGGGCCAACCTCCTAACCACTGTGCCGCTTCGCTTCTCTGTCTTGTCCGCGTCACCGCAGCCCTTCTCCCCACGGCACATCTGCCTCTTTTGCTTGGAAGCCATTAGTGGCTCCTTACTTGACAGAGAACTCAGTATCCTTCCGATGCAGAAAACCAAGGCAGCTTTCTGTGTCCTGCAGGGAGAGGCCCCCAAGCTTATAATTTATTAAGTGAAAAAGCTCAAGGGCTAGACCACTGTGACCAGTTTGCCACCATTAGTGTGAAGAAACGTACACACCCACACATGTAAACACCCCCCCCCCCGCCACACGCAGGCCGGCTCTGTGTGTAAAGCGCTTGGGCGGCTGGAGGGAGCGGAGACTGCCTGTGGAGGGGAGGAGGCCCGGGGGAAAGTGGGGGCAGCATAAATACTTTTCACTCTGCGTTTTTGAAAAACATCTACTGAGTTTTGTTCTCTGGGCATGGACTGCCTGTTCAAGTAAAGATTGAAGTCATATTAATAATAGGCCCCAGCCCGCCCCGGCCCCTCCTCATCCTCTTCGCCTCCATCGCCAGGCTCTACCGCCTCTGCCAGCCGCCGGTGGACGGAGACCTCTGAACGCGGAGACGCTTGGTGCTTGACTGCGTTGTCTGGAGCTGGGATCTGGGAGGACACAGCGGGTCGTGCTGGCCTGCTCCAGAGCCCGTCCGAGGCCTCACTCCACGACCTGCCCAGCCTTCTCCATCACCTCCTGCAAGGACAGGCCGTGCCCCCACTCGGACGGGCAAGCTGATAGGCCTGGGCCCGCATGTTTCCACACTTCCGCCAGAAACCCACGGGGTGCTGGGGACCCACAGCGCTGATGGGTGCAGCCAGGGCCCCGGGGACACGGGAGAGGTCATGGCACCGCAGTTGGCGGCCCACGGACTTGGCTCCCTCGGGCTGGCTCAACCTGCACTTTGAAACCCTGGTTTCCTTCTAAGTCCACATTCCAGGTGACACGTGTCTCCACCGCCTCACCTTAGCTTCCAGACTCCCCCTGTACTAACTGCTCAGTGGACTCGGAAAAGCGGGCCTCTGCCAGGAAGACAGAGGGACAGGGCGCAACATCTGTCACCAAGAAGACACTTGGAAGCCGCACCAGCTTCCGACAGCACCGCCATTGGGACTTGAGCCGTCAGCCCTGGGCACGAGATCTGCCCTGACTTTATTTATGTGGCGTGAAATCTCTGTGGTTTACTCTGAGACGCCGCTCCCCCACCTCCCCATGTTGTGTGATTATGTATTTTAAATTTTAAAGAAAGGTGTATTGTCTAACGGGACCATCATAAGGTAGTCTTGACAGCTTTCCCCAGTACTAAAAAGAAAAAGAAAAACTAAATTATTGAAAATTCAAAAACATGTCAGTATTTCATCTTTTTAAATATTAGGGTCATAAGGTATTGCTTACAGGTGCCTATTAGCTGGTCAGTATTAGAATGAATTACTTTGCTCTCTTTGAATGACTGGCTATAAGGGTTCGAGAGGCGGCTGGGCCAGGTCTAGGGACTGGAGGGGACTGAACCACCCCCCTGAGATACTGTCCCCCATGTAGGTGTGTTTTGCAGGTAAGGGGGTCACAGGAAACCCTGGGTGGTGGCTTCTGTAACTTATTTTGTTGATGCTCGCTCACGGCAGGGCATTTGGGACTTCTCAGCCAGCCAGGGAGGGAGACAGGAAGACAACCTATCTGCCTTCTGGGTGCCAAGTCCCCCCAGGCACCCTCTCCGCAGTTCATCCCCTCGAGCTCCTGTACAGTAGCAGGGAAATGTCACAGCCGAGGCAGAAGAGAGGGGCATCGTTCTGCCCTGGGCTGGTGGTGAGAGCAGTGTGGGTTTCCCGAAGCCCCCCCAGAATGTTGGACCCTTGAGCCCCGGGGGCCGCCTTCCTGAGCATTAGACTGCAGAGGCAGGCTTGTTGCTGGGCACTGGTGACGCGATGCAAACGAGGACCTGACCTGCCTGGCGGGAAACGGAGAGGGGCCCTGGAGGGCAAGGCCTCGTGCACTGGTTTACTTTAAAATGTACAGATTCTCCATTAAATTCATGATAGATTTTTTATTATTATTAAAAGTCAATTTATAATACAAAGATCTTGATCTGTGGTTCCTTGGGGGCCGACCCTGGTGGCATGGGGGTGGTGTGGCCAGCCTCACGTTGGAATGAGCCCAGGCCTCCAAGACCCACACGGAGGGGTCAGTGAGCCCGTGACCCCTAGCAGTGACATTACATCTGTGAGCCTCCGTTTCCTCCTGTAAATCGAGGACAGTGTGTATTTTCCCCTGCAGAGGAGTGGTGAGGACGGCCGAGATTTCACTGCAGGTCTGCGCCCCAGGTGTGCCGTAACGGGCTTTCTATTGTTTTTCACCTTTATTTTGGGTTCTGACCTCCCATTTCACGGAGATGGTGGAAGAATGTGTCTATTTTCCCAGGTGTCCCCCACCTCCTCCTGGGTGTCATGCAAGAATTCCTGGTCTTACATGTGCCCAGGGGTCAGGGTAGGTCCAAGGGAAGTCACTGAGCCATCCTCTGCCCCAACCTGAGGCCCATTTGGATCTGGGGTCTGGGATTGGGGCTGGAATGGTGGTCCAAATACTCAACACGTGGTCAGACTTGTGCCCAGCCAATCAGAATCCACATTAGCTGCAAGCAGACCAATCAGAACACACGCTGGAGCAGACACTGTGCACACCTGAGCCTATTGTCTAGGTCCCAGGCTGTGAGCTGGTTCTCACCTGCCAGGGCCCGGCCACCTTTTAGAAGCTCCCTGGGCCCGTCTGCCCAGCGGGGTAATCTCATTCCCTGGTGGGATCTGACCTGCAGACTGGCGAGGCTGCCCTATGCCTGTCTCCCTCTCCCTCCCTTTCCACCACCTTCCCACCTTCCTTCCTGTTACCTCTTCCCTCTCTTCTCTCCCTCCTTTGCCACACGTTGGGAAGCACTGACATCTCTGAAAGACCCCCTCCTCTTAAAGGCACCCACACGGTTATGGCCACACTTGGTTCCCTTCTAAGCCATGATGCCCACACTAGTCCTGCCATTTCAGACTGGAGCCCGTTCTCTTTTCATCTCTTTTCTTTCCAAACTAACCTTCCCCAGCGTGCATCCTCTCGAGGCCCAGAGTGGTCTCTTCCAGGGAGAGTGCGAGCCTGTGTCTTTCAAAGGGCAGGTTTCTAACACTCAGTGCTGAATTGGCGAGGGTGAGTCCTGGTGGGACTTCAGGACAGTGACAGGCCGATTATTTGGGATTATCTGGGGTCAGTTTTGGATCCAGAAACATCACTCTAATGGAAGGGCTGTCACCTCCATAGGTATGTGATGCCTTCCTCGGGTAGACACTTACACAGGAAGCAGAAACTTCTGCCTGTGCTGTATGGGCTCCTGTAAGGCGGAAGTGCGTTCTGCTACAGTGATGGACGGGCAGCTTTGGTGTGGAGCTGAGAAGTGGGGTCTCTGTGGCCTTGAACAAGTCACATCTCTTCCAGACACAGGGCTGCCTCTGCAAAGTGGGGGTAAAGCCTTTCTCTCCAGAGGGCCTTTGTCACAGTGACAACATGGAGCATGAGCTGGGAGGGCATTTTCCAGGAGACAAGAGGTCTCAAACTGGCGGGCCACCGGCTGAGATGTGGACATGGATGTCTGTGTTTTATTTTCCTGATATGGTGTCTTTATCATTTGGAATCAGATAGTCACATTTAAGAACCAGCAGATTTCACTTCCAAGTTCTGATTTTTGTTTTTTCTTGAAAATTCAGGAGCTCTGGTTGCACTGGCCCGTATTCCCACCTGGCACTTGTCAACTGGAGCTGAGAGGTGGCCAGGGCCTCTGGGCAAGGTGCCAGCTCTCCAGTGCCCCGCAGCCTCACCAACCTGCATGCTCCTGTACTGACCTGCCTGACTCTGGGTGGCCCTGCCCAGGCAAGTGTGGCCAGAGCTGGCCTTTGGACTGACCAGGACATCAGCTCTAGAGTCCCCATGATGGTGTCAGCTGAGGGAGAACGTTGTGGCCAGGTTGCTGTGCTGGCCAACGGAGTATCAAGAGGTGGGCAAAACCCTGAAGTTGATGCGTCTCTCGGTCGGACCTCGGTTCTCTGCTCTCCCAGGACCACAGTTGGGCCCCGGTGTCTGAATCTATCTGACCCTCAGTTTCTTCCGCTGTCCAGTAGCCAGAGCTTGCACCTCTAACCACATTACTCTGTGCCCGGGCTGGATTGTTCAGGGAAGTGAGAGCCTAAGACTTTGAAATCAGACACTCGCCTGCCCTGGAACTGCCAGGATTCTGTAGTTGCTGAGTGGCCATCCCTTGGCAAGTCCCGTCTCTCTAGTAGCCTCAGTTTCCTTTTCTGAGAAATGGAGATGATTGCACCCACCTGTCTGCGTTGCTGGGGACCAACAGTCTCTGGGGCCCACAGTTCAGCTTCCAGGGGATACATGTGGTGCCTTGTCCACCCAGCAGGTGGCGCCAGAGATTGTGTAGTGCTCAGAGGTGAAGTTCCCTGGCCCCTGGTCCTGCCAGGTCCCGCCTACCCATGCACTGGCTCCCAGATGCCCACATCTGGGACAAAGACAGCCTGGAGGCAGGGGCTGGGATTGTCTTGATGATGGGCCCTGGCACCTGCCCTTCTAGGCTGGGCTAGGCCTGACTTGGCGTGCATATTTCCTGGTTTTTTTCATTTTTCTTTATTCCTCTCTCTTTCTTGATTATTTTTGTCTTTCCCCCTCCATTTTCTTTCTTTCCTATTTTTTTTTTTTTTTTGGTCCCATAACATATGTCTGTGAGCTAGAATCTATTTTTATGTTCTTTCCTTTTTACTTTTATGCTTTCACTTCTCTTTCATTTTTCTTCCCTTGCAGTTGGATATATGAGAAAGATGATAAAAAAAAAAATACCAACCTCTTGCAAAGTGACGTGCTTGAGGGCGGTGACCAGATACCCACAGCTACTGAAGTGCACAGCCCCACCTCGCCCAGAAACCACGACCTGCAGGGAAACAGACACCAGGGGGCGCTGTGCACCAGGGTGTCCTGCCTGGCCTCTGAGAGCAACTGGGGAGCATCGTAAGTCTCTGGGGCTTTTGGGGGGAGATTCGTCAGAAATCTTGACCGACTGCTGCCCCTCTCTGGGTGCTAGTACTCTGGAGGGTGGAGGTCAGGAGAGGGCTGTAGGGATGTGCACGGCCAAGCAGCAGGGTCCAAGTGAGAGTCCTCTGACATGCTGTGTGATCCCGGGCAGGGCCCTGCCCTTCTCTGTGCCTCAGTTCCTCACCTACAACAAGGGGCATAAAACTCAATTCCTCAGAAAGGACTCCTCATCCTCTGGCCAGCCTGGCCTCTCCCAGACTTGCCTGAAGGTCCAATAGCAACGTTCAGAATCTCTCAGTTGTTGAGCATAGTTTGCCGGTGGCTTAAAGGCCTCATGTCATGTGATCCTCTGACCAGCCCTTCAAGTTAAGTACTGCTAAGGTCCCATTACAGAGGAGGAAACATACAGATAGTTTAAGTGACTTACCCACAGCCATAGAGCTCAGAAATACTGGTCCCTTATGCGGTTCCAGAGCTGTGGTAGCAACATTGCATTTAGAATGCGGGGAGCACAGCAGCCTCTGGATTTTGTGGGCTCTGCCCAGGTGCAGCATGGGAGAATCTGGCTTTGGTCCCAGAACTTGGCGGACATGGGGGCGGAGGAAGGGAAGGGTTGAAGAGGTCGCCTTGCTAACGGAAGGACCGCAGGTTGTCATGGGAAAATGGACGAGTGCTTTGCTGCCTTCTTGCCGTGGATGCTGCCTCAGGGCTTTGCACATGTTCCAGACTGCATGTGCCAGGAGGGTAGGGCCTGCCTTGCTCACAACTGCATCCCCAGTTTCTGGCTGGTGCAGGGTAGGCGCTCAATCAATACCTGTTGACTTACGTGGGATGAATCAGCAAATGAGTGACCACGCAGGGAGGATTCTGACCAGCATGCAGCTGTCTCCTCAGGTGAGTGGTGCAAGCTGGTTTAATCTTCAGATTCCAGAAAGTCCACAGTTGTAGCTCTTGCCTTACTGGATGTGACAGTTCTGGCCCTGACCCAGACCCAGGCACTGTAGGCTTTCTGCTCCATCTGTCTCCCTCACGGGCACCCTCACCAGGGCTCAGATCCCTCGTAGGAAGTCACGACAGAGCTGAATGTCCCTGCAGAACATTCTTCCATCAGGCTGGGCCTGAGTCCCTGGGGGCTGGGGCTGATTTGGCATCAGGGCACAGCAGATGCTGCAAAGCCATCCTGGCCTGAGGAGACCCACCCTGTCCAGAATGTATCTGCAGCCAGCATTCCGACATGCAAGAGGGTTGCAGAAGAAACTCGTATGTGATGCTAGGTCTGGCTCAACAACCCACTTTCCCCGCCTCTTGCCCTCACTGGCATCATTTAACAGATAAACACTGGAGGCCTTCTGGGAGCCAGGCCCCATTCTAGGGCCAAAGTCACATCAGCGAAGTGCTTGTGGAGTTTATTTGCTGCTGGAAGGTGACAAAAAAAAGAGAGTCAATAAACACATGGGTACATGACATGTCAGGTGGCAATAATGCCAGTAAGACAAGTGCAGCAGGTGGGAGGACAAAGACAGATGCGCAAGCTCTTTTACCAAATGGCCAGGGAAGGCCTCGCTGGGGCAGACCCTTGAGTGGAGACCTACGGAGGAGAGACGTGGAGATGGCCGGTTCCAGGAAGAAGAGAGAGGAGCTGGAAAGGCCCGGAGGTGGGAACGCTCTTGGAGAGTGGGGGGCACGGTGAGAAGCCCACTTAGCCTGAGCAGCAAGGGAGTGGTGGGAGGATATGGCATCAGAGAGGGCAGGACCAGGGCACAGAGGTGACCAATGGGCTTTGGCGTCACGCCTAGAAGCAGGAAGCTGCTGGTGAGTTTTGAGCAAAGGACAGTTTTCTCATCTGTAAAACAGAGCAATCCCAGCTCCCCGCCCACTGGGCCTGCCTGTTTGAGTGTTTTCAAAAAGAAGCTGAGAGTGCTCTTCAGAGGGAAAGTGGCATCGGAACATTTTATTTCTACAACATGTTGTGCTTTTCTTATTGTGTTGTAGGAAATGTGTGGCATTCTGATGGCATGTGATGATATTTCTGTTTGTTCTCACAGCCGCCTCTGGGACAGCAGGGGCTTCGGGCTCTTCAAGGTGGGTGACTCGAGGGGGCGCTGCCGGTGCTCGGACTGGTGGGTGGGGGAGATGCACTCCCCTGGGGCCCTCAGGTTCCTGCTGTGTGACACCCACAGCCCGGGAGAGAGGTGGGTCTCGTCCCTAGGGGTGTGAGAGAAATAGCAGTGGACCCTGACTGAGCATTTAGTATGTATCGCCTCCATCTTCCCAGCGATCCTCTGGGCCATCCTCCCAGTATAGGGACAAGCAAAGCCAGCAGCTGCATGGACCCTGCATCTCACACTGCTGAGGCTGGGCCCCCATCGGGGTCACTTCCCTCCGTCCCACAGTCCAGTCTGTCTGGGTGGCCCCATGCTCAGCTCGGGGTGAATCATGGGGACAGGGCTGCCTTCGCGGCATGTGACCTGTGTGGTTGCATAGGGACCTGTGCTCAGAAGGACCTCATGACTGGCTTAAGGCTCTGTTGTCCCCATCTTGAATCTCTTAATGATTCTTGAACAAGGCCCTAGATTTTTATTTTGCACCGGGGCCCGCAATTATGAGTGGAGATGTAAGCCAATGACAGGATCCCATCCCTTCGCCTGTGGTTGGTGGACTTTGACCCACTTCTGACCAATGAGGTGCAAGGATGGCGCTTTGGGGGATCTTTCCTCCCTGATACGAGGGCCTTGGAGGGACATGACTTTTCTCCCCGGGCCTCCCTGCTTTAGGTTTGGACACTTGGCCATTTCTCTCCACATCTGCTGCGACCACCTGATCCAAAACATAACATTTTGC
>NW_006296797.1:52863-59261 GCF_000327345.1 Myotis davidii | reverse complement strand
AATGAGTGGAGATGTAAGCCAATGACAGGATCCCATCCCTTCGCCTGTGGTTGGTGGACTTTGACCCACTTCTGACCAATGAGGTGCAAGGATGGCGCTTTGGGGAATCTTTCCTCCCTGATACGAGGGCCTTGGAGGGACATGACTTTTCTCCCCGGGCCTCCCTGCTTTAGGTTTGGACACTTGGCCATTTCTCTCCACATCTGCTGCGACCACCTGATCCAAAACATAAACTTTTGCCTAGAATATTCCAGTCTTCTCCTTAATGATCACCATGCCCCTCCCTCACTGCAGCCAGGGGGATCCTGTTAGAATCTAAGCAGACCATGTCACTCCTCCTTCAGAACCCCAAGGGCCTTGCCATCTCACTCCGAGTAAAAGCCCAAGGCCCCCTGCCCTTCCGCTTCAAGACCCCACTCCATCCCTGTACACCCCCCCTACTTCCTGTTTGCCCCTCTTCCCCTCACTCACTCTGTTCCAGCCACTCAGGCCTCATTGTTCCTGGAACTCACCAGAGGGCTGTCTCAGGGCCTTTGCACAAGCTGTTCCCTGAGCTGGGAGTGCCCTTTCTCATGCATCCCCATGACTCCCCTCACCCCTTCAGGTCTTTGTTCAGAGTCTGCAGTTCACCAAGGCCTTTCCTGAAGCCCTTCTCTAAAATTGTCACCCTCCCCATGCCCCGTATTCCCACCCTCCCCTGTGGTATTTTCTAATATACAATGTAGTACACATACTGAGTTATTTGCTATTATTGTCGTCTCTCCCATTCGGAGCGTCCACTCCATGGGGCTTCTCTCCCAGTTTCCCCACTGCAGCATGGGCTCCGCAGTGTGTCCCTCTCAAGGCTGCCGAGGTGGCTGGATGAGGGACCACAGGTACAACCTCCCTCAGTGCCAGGTCAGGGAACTGCTCAGGGCTTGCGATGGTTATCTGGTCGCCCATAACCCTAGACCCATTTGGAGGAAACTTTGAAAGTCTAAGATTCCGGCCTTTTGTGAAGGTGAGGCCCACGACCTGTTGATAGGCTATGTCCCTGAACTAACTGCATCCATTTATATACAAAGAGGTGTGTTTATCTGCATTTCCCACCTCAGTGCTCCCGGAAACCTTTGTGAGGATGCTTCTCCCAAAATAATGGGATTTCATTTGAAGAGAGAATTAGGCAGAATCAATGCAGTTTACTCAAAAGAGGGCCCATTCAGACGAAGGGGCGGGGAGGTTGAAGGATGAATACTGCTTGACTGAATGCGAAGAGGGCAAAGGGATTTTCTGATTCCACAGAACCCCTGCCCACAGGCGTCATCTCAGCTCCAGCCACCAGGACCTGCAGGATGAAAACCTGTGCTGGCTCTGACACTGGCCCTCCCCGGCAGCACCCTCAGGTTTGGATGTGGCAAAGGGTGTGAACACAGAACCCCTGGGCACCTGCACCCCACATCCTGCCCAGGCCCTCAGCGTCAGCACCAGTGCCCCATGGCGACTTCAGCACAAACCCAGACCAGGAGTCAGATGGGCCTTGGTTCACATTCCAGCTCTGCCACTTACTGGCTGTGTGGTCCTAGGCACATGCATGGCCACTCTGGGCCTCACTTTCCTCATCCGCAAACAGGAATAAATAAAACACTTTCCTCCCAGGACTATTGTGAGGCTTGAAGAAGTTATTGGGTTAAAGTGCTTAGCAAATGCTGGCCACATTTTAAGTGCTCAGTAAATGCTAGCCATTATCATCATCTCCTCCTTTGTTGAATAGAGAATAATTAAGACACATACGTACTTATCGTATACCATGTACATTGTACACAGTTTACAAAAGAGCACAATGCCTGGGCCATGAGGAATGCTCAGAAAGCAGTTCTTCTCCTGGTGGTGGGTCAGTTTGAACACCCTGATCCACAGTCAGGGCTGGCTGGATTATGCTGCATAACAAAGAGCCCCCCCAAATTAAGAGGCTCTGACCATAAAGGTTGATTTCTCGCTCAAAGTATAGAAAGGTGGCTGGGTGTCTCTTGTAATACAGAGTAAAAGAGCAGCTGCCCTCTCCAGTGTCCCCACTACCTCGGCAGGAAGAAGACAAGCTTGGAGAGGGGGCCTCACACTGGCAGTTAAGTGCCCAGCCTGCGGGTGATGCCATCATCATGCTCCCAGTCACTGGCCAGAACGGGACATGTGGTCCACAGCCACAGGGGACCAGGAAGTGAACCACGGAGGACAGACACCACCAGTGATTTCCGGGGCTGCCTGGACACTGGACGTTGGCCGCCAAGAACACAACCAGCAGAAGATGACGCGGGCCTGCTCCATCCGCCCGGTAAGGAGGTCTGGTGGTTCCTGGGTTCTCCTCACTCATGAATCAAGTTCAACCACAGACTCCTCTGTGAACAGCCTGACTTGTAGCTAATCCTCCCTCAGATCTTCTCTCCTGGATAATCCCTTTGATATCACAACACTAACCTTGTGAGCAGGTAAAAACAAGGGTTTGTTTGATTCTGCAGGAATCATGCTTCTTGCTACATTTCAATTCCCAGAGAGAAAGGTTTGCTGCAGAAAAGGGCTTCTGTCTTAATTACAGCAATAAAAGAATAGCAGATTCATGCATGGATGTATATGTACATCTCTGTGTGTACTTTGTGTGTGTGAAGGTGTATGTATGTGTGTGTATATATGTGCATGTGTGTGTTTGTGAGAGACTTCGAGCTCACACAAATCTCCCCATCGGTGCCCCTGTTCCTCAGAGGCCTAATTAAACACACACAGGACCCTGAGAGCAGATGCGGTAAAGACACCCCATGTAGATGATGTTTCTTGCTCCCACTGGCTTTGGACGGCGAGCTCTCAGTCTCCATTCCGCACTCCAGGGAGCACATCGTGGGCAAAGAGAGCTCCAGGGCACGGCGGCTCTTCCTGGGTCTGGGTCATCTTGGAGTTCCTGGCCCACAGTGTGTCCACATTCCGAGCTCCCGTAGAAATGTAGATGAGGGGGTTCATCTGTGGCTTCTTGTTCATCCTTTTTATCTGACTCCTCCCTGCTTCCCACTACCTGGCATCACCCATTCTTCACATCAAGCTCCCTGGGCACCAGGGGCCATTCTCAGAGGTGCTTGCTGCTGTGGGTGGCACACCTGTTTCACTGGTAGGTCTTAGCTCCCCACCTGGAGGCCTTCACTGACCACCTTGAGTGAAGTAGCCCTGTCTCCTCTGGAGTCACTTCCTATTTCATCACCCTGCACTATTTCCTTCTTGGGGTTTATCAAATCCTACTCATGGGATCTTCAACTGCAACTGTCTCCTCCTACGAGGAAGCCAGCTCGGCGAGGGCAGGACTGTGGCTAACCCAAGGCCGCGACTCAGGACATAGCACAGCATTAGTACATAGGGTGCCTTAATAAGCATTGACTGGTGAGGGGAAAAATGAATGAATGAATGAATGAATGAATGAAAGCTCACCCTGGTACCATGAGTACACTCAGCTTAAGACTTACCTGTCCCATATCTTGTTTCTTTCAAAGCCTGCTACCTCTGAGAACTAACGAAGAACTTATTTGTGCTAATGAATATGTATTCATTTTTTCCCCCAAGACAGCTATACATATTTAACAAGAAATGTCTGGAGACTCAGGTTTTAATCCAGGAAAGTCACCCTAATAATGAGAATATGACAGAATGGTGATGAGGGCCTGTGGATATTTAGGGCCTGGAGGCCTGGATGAGGCATCAGATCAGTGAGTTAGGGAAGCCTCCTGGATGGCAGGGGGAAATGTGCAATGGGGGTCAGCCCAGGACCGGGGCCAAGTCTCAGCTCAGCCACTGCCGGTGTCTGACACTGGGCAGTCACTTCCCCTCCTCCTTGGCCTCAGTGTTCCTATCTGTAAATGGGGATCATAACCCCCACCTCACAGGGTGGTGCCGGGTTCTGATGATATGAATGTATTCCTAGTGCTTTGGAAATGGCAAAGTCTCTGCTCACCCAATAGAAGGGATTATGGCAATGAGCAAAAGGGACTCTACTTATCACGGATGGGATATGTTTGGCTTCAAGATATAAAACACTCCAAAACAAGTAGCTCAATAATAAAGAAGAGTCGTTACTTCACAAACCAGGGAATCCAGGCAGCTCTGGTTTGGCCGGCTCAGGGGCCACCAGGGCACATCCTGCTGTGCTCTTTCCCGCGTTGGCTTGGTTCTCAGGTCTTCACCCTGGTGGTTGCAGAAGGTTCCACAGCTCAAGTGTGAGAGGCAGACAGAGAAGAGAAACGCGTGTTTCTGCCGATTGCTTCTTTGTAAGACCTTGGAAACCGTTTCCAGAAGCCCCAGCAGATGTTCTCTCAAGGAGCTTTGGCCAAAATTTCATCTCCATGCTCGTTCCTAGACCAGTCGCTGGTGGAGGAAATAGACTGATCAAGATTGATTGGCGGTTTCCACCAGAGAGGGACACCCCCTGAGACATGGTGGAATAGGGGGTGTTTGGGCTTGTCCTAATGATTGCTGGCATTTAGGGGTGAGGCCAGGAATGCTGGGTGTCCCATAGTGTGTAGGACCAGTCTACACATCACACACTGGTCATTCACATGTGTGAAGAGCCATTTCAACCATCTTCACCTAGAACCTAGGTCAACTTTATGTCAAAACTGACTATTTTTGAAAGATTGTAATGTATACACCTTCTGTAATACACCTCTTATATTTGAGTATCGCTTTCATTTGCCTTTTGTGGAGGAGCCCCTCCTGATCTGACTTCTCTCACATTCAAACTTATTCTCCAGATGTTGGCGAGGATCCAGCCATTCACCATGTCACCTGGTGTCAGTGCCTGCTCATCTGCATACTGAAATGTGACTTATTATATTACAAGTTATTTTCCTTTTATTTCTTTTTAATAATCCATTTAGCACATTTTAATGAGCTTTTAAGTACATGTGATGTTACAGGTTAAGTATTTATGGCTTTCATTTCAAGGCAGTAGGAAGGTCATTAAGCACATTTTTTTGGAGGTTGTTACTGGGTCTGATGGGATTGAGAATCACTGGTGGAATCCATCGGGAGTCACATCCTGGGGCTGGGAGGAGAGCCTGCCCTCTGAAGCTCCTGGCATCCTGGCACATGAACCACATCAGAGCTGAGCTGAGACTGAAGGACAATATGTCACCCGCCACTGCGTCACAGCGGATGTTTGGGAAGGAGCTCCACGGAGAGGCCTCAGGGTGCCGCGGGAGCCTGGAGGCAGGGCTGTGCTTGCATGTAGCCCTGAGACCTGACAGGAAGCCGGCCACACACGTAGCTTGCCAGCTGTTGGTTAAGGAACTGCATCCATTTACAATGGGGAGAACATTGGCTTGTGGGAATGAAAAATTGGTTTATACCTTTGAGCACACCCGAGAGGACTGGTACGGTGTCATCAATACCCAACTGAGATGGATGGTTCTGGAAGAGGCCTCTGGAGGCAATGTCCACATTCATTCATTCAGCCATTGAGTGAACACTTACTGAACACCCACTGGTGCCAAGAATTATTTCCCAGATGTGAAGGTTTGAGAGGCATCAGACCCGAGCCTGCCCCATCGAGAGTTCCCATTAGCTAGAGATATGGCTTATGAGGAGCTGGACAGTGGAGGTTCTGTTGAAATAAGATTTAACTAGAGGAAAAGGCTAAGTTTTGACATACATAATAAAGTTTTGCTTTACTACACAGACTATATAATAAAGAGGTAATATGCAAATTGACCATCACACCCTCACACATGATGGCCACCCCCATGTGGTCAAAGATGGCCACCACAAGATGGCCAGCAGGGGAGGGCACCTGGGGGAAATTGGTCTGGCAGGGGAACAGTTAGGCATCGATCAGGCTGGCAGGCAGAAGCAGGTAGGGGCAATCAGGCAGGTGAGTGGTTAGGAGCCAGCAGTCCCGGATTGGGAGAGGGATGTCCAACTGCTGGTTTAGGCCCGATCCTTGTGGACAGTTGGACATCCCCTGAGGGGTCCCAGATTGGAGAGGGTGCAGGCTGGGCTGAGGGACCGCACCCCCAGTGCACAAATTTTGTGCACTGGGCCTCTAGTTAAAAAATAAAATAGAATTTCAAATGCTTGGCCCTTACTGTTAAGTTTTTATTTTTGTATTAACCCATCCAAAAAAAAAAATGTATTGTGTACTTACGAAGTGCCTGCCCTCCCAGTGTGCACTGGAAATCACACAAACATAAAAAAAAGAAAAAAAAAAAGAAAGAGGAACCAAGTAGAAGCAAGTAGAATTAAGTAAAAGCAGCCTCCCTCTCAGGTCTCCCTACAAGGTTATTAAAAGGTTTCCTTGGGGAGAACCAAGATGGCGGCATAGGTTAACGCCGGAGTTTGCTGCCGCGAACAACCACTTCAAAAGTGAAACTAAAAGACGGAACGGACATCAC